>NW_026557442.1:0-21836 GCF_029017545.1 Prosopis cineraria | reverse complement strand
CTTCTCCTTTTTTATAGCCATATCTCGGGTCGTGGATCTTGCCCATTGGTAGGCTAGCTCCACCCGTTTCAGTTGGAAATCTACGTGACGGGTGGTTTTCTTCTTTCTACTGGAAGTTCTAACTAACAGTGCCAGGATTCTCGCCTGTCTCTAATGTTAGCATCCTGGCTCGCTATTAGGTCTCCCACCGCTGTCTCTGATTATCGTATTATCATATTATGTCTCGTTAATTAGGGATCCCACTCTAGCTATCTGTGCGGATAATATTTTGCTTGAAACATGTCATACTGTATTATTGGAGCACCAATCATCCTGACCCTCACTTTCAATTCTCATTAAATCTATCTCTTAGCTTATAGCCAACTTTTTCGAGATCGAGTCTGGGCGAAGAAATGAGCCATTGCTTTATTAAAACATTTTCATCGCTTTCGGATTAGAAGCAAGAATCAGTGTCAGATTTATCAATTCATATACCAAATAATTATGAAGGCTCTTTGTCTTCTCATACAGGCTTTGTAATAATACTAATAATATACGCGCAGTCGCGCACTGATTCATTGAGTGGAATATAATTCAAGGAATCAAAGCAGGTGGATCCGTGCAGAATCAATGTCGGGACTGAATCGGGTCAAGTGAAGAAGGGAAGCTATGCTTGATTTATCCCTGAAATAATTGAAAACATCAATTCATGCTTTAGATGTTCTCTGCTATCATTTCCTGCCGGATAGCCTATGGTGTATACAATGGTGGAGAGTGCAATGCAAGCTCTGGTACGGAAAATATTTTATAAAAAGGAAACATAAGCATATAAGCACCATAATAGTGAAAAGGAAATACAGTCATCTCCAGAATCACGATATAATATATTATAAATCTGTCAAAATCAGATATAATTATGAGCACACTCACTGCAAATTAATGAAAAATTAGGCAGACTCGATAGGAAGAAGCCTTCCACTAAACTTGAGATTGGGTGAAGTAACTAGTAAGAAAGAGATATGATGTAAGTACTTTCCCTTAAACTCAGTTGTCAATACACATATAAGTAATTAATTGTCTCAAATAGTCTTAGAGTATTTCTTCCTAAATAAAGAGCAAGGAAAAGAAGATGCTAGACCCGGTGGTAATAGCTGTAAGGAATGTTGAGGAGAAAAAGTGTTAGGTAAGCGTGACAGCTGTTTTTGTTGTAGATGCTCCTCTAAAAGTAATTTATCTAAGCTCAATTATCAATGAATGTAGAAGTAATTAATTATCTTTGAATAGATTTATATGAATTCTTCCTATTTTTGCTGTATCATAGCTCAAAGCTTTCAACTGTTTTAATTTAATATTTGATAAAATTATTAATATTATTTTACATAAAAATATATAAATAAACTGGAACAATTAAAATTTGATTAAAATAATTTAATATTATAATATTTTATTTATATATTTTTATATAAAGCTAGAATAATTTTATCAAAAATTAAATCAACTCCATTGAAAAGCTTTGATTTAACAATGATAAAGGAAAAAAAACAGAGTCTTTGATTTTTATAGTTTTATTAGGTTTTGGTTTTAGTTCTTATAATTTTTTTCTTATTTTTAGTCCCTATAATTTCAAAAAAGATGGGTGATTTTTATTTTCCATGTCCTATAGTTTTCATTTTTCATTCAGTGTTTTAGTCCTTGTAGGGACTAAAAATACTAAAAAAAAAACTAGAGAAATTAAAAATAAAACATGATAAAACTATAAGAAACCAAATATTATGTTTTGTCTAAAGAAAAATGAAGGAAATAGAGAGTAAAAAAAAAAAAAAAAGCAAAGACCCATGTTCATCACAACTCTCCCTTCTCCATTTCTTTTTCACCAGATCTCAATTTTAAAGAGAATTTTTGTTTTTATTTACTTTTTGTTTAACATTTCAAGATAATATTAATTATGTTTTTTAATTATATTCTTATCTATGTAGATTTACAAGTTTAACGGTGTTGATTACTAAAAAGGGCGCATTAAAAAGGTTAAAAGAATTTGGATAAATTTGCACATCGGCCAAAAAAAAATTGTATCCAAAAATATAGATTAAATTTTTAAAGATTTAAAAGTGGGATCAGTTCACATTAATATACAAAAAAAATTTATTATTAAAAATTTAAAAAAAATTTATCATTAATTACAGCAGTATATAACTGAAAAAAATAATAAACCAACCATAATATAATATATAATAAATGTTAGATTATTTACTTAATTTTGCTTTATAATATGAGTTAAATCACCTATAAAAATTTTGATATATTATTTTTCCCTTTATAATACGCATCAAATTGAGCCATAATGCCGCAGGAATTCCATGCCACTTGTTGTTAAAGCAACAACGAGAATGGGAGGTGGAATAATAAACAGTATAATATTTTTTTTTTTTAATTTATAAAATATTTTAAATAAACCATGGATATCAATAAATTCATTAATCTTATTTTCTAATTTTATTTTTTAAAATATAATTTTTAAAAAATGTTTTTATTTAACAACTCTAGTTATAAAATAAATTTTAAAAATTATTAATACAATCTTAATTTTAACAAATTATCTTGAGTTTATAATGTCAAATCTATCCTTAAAAGTCTCTGCGAACCCCTTTTGACTTTTCGTCGTTATCTATTGAGAAAATCGTTCTTTTTTGACTGCATTCTCATTTTTTTGGAACCACGTGATTCGAGTTAAGGTTGGTTATCAAGATGAGTCTCGTTGAAACACGAACAATTTTATAACAATATACTCGCTCAGATTCTATGTATAAAATATTTTTTGCCAAATCACATAAATTAATAAAATTAATTATTTAATTAAAATATAATAATATTTTAATTTATTTTTTATTATTATAAATAAAAAATAATATTTTTTAAAGTAAATTAATGAAAATATTTATCTTTTTTTTTAATTTAATAAAGGTATATTGATCCGTTCATTAAAAAAATACTAATAACTTTTATATTTAAGAATAAAATTTTTTTAAAAAAACTTATTATGTATAGGGATGGAAGGGATATACAGACTGGTGCATGGAATAGTCATCATTCTGAATCTCCATTAAAAATTTCAAAGTTCCTCCTACTTTCTGTTTTTTTTTAAAGACACTTCCTCTCTTTAAAATATAAAAAAATTTATATACCAATAAAATTATTATTTTCATAAAAATATATATTATTTTTAATTTTAATTATAAATTCATTTCATGAAAAATAAATTTATATAGAAATTTAGGTTAATAAATCAAGAATAAAATGGGGAGAAAAAATGTATATATTTTGAATTGGAAGGAGTATATTTTTTACATTAAATTAAACACTTCTATTAAAGTTGAAAATGTAAAAATTGCCACCTTATGAATTATCAAATATATAATGATCGTCTTTTTCACTGAATTCCAAACCAGTGTAGTGGATGCTGCAGCTGCGTCTGTGAGAATAAGTTTCCTACATTCTTCTGTGGTACCTTGTGCATAGGAGAGACTTTGTTGCTATAACTTTCCACAAAGGCGGAGACGTACGGTTCATTTGGTTACAAAAGATATGAATAAAGCTATTAATTATCATTTTTTCTTCTCAGACATCTTATGGCGCTTCTCTCTTAATCATGCTTAGTTGCCACGTCCTCTATCAATTCATAATTTTATTTTAAATTTACTTCTTTATCGCCAATTATTTAATGTCTCTTCTCTCTCTCTCCTCTCTCTCTCTCTCTGTGCCAGGAGAGAAACGTATAAACTGCTTGTGAAACTTGTAATTTTTCGACTTAACCTGAAACTCGAAAGCGGGCTGCGATAACCTAGATCAAAGAGCACCAGTGTGAGGTTATATTTCGTTAGTCTGGATAATGAAAACATAATTATACTGGAACGTACTGCTATATACATGAACTGTATATTTAGATTGACACATATAATACCACAATAATTTACAACACTACGCACATAGGATATATGTATGGAAACAGTTCATGACAATACAACAATTTCCTTGCTCGAGGACTCAGCTTTGGCTGCAGCTGCTATCTATATGAAGAACCTCTGTATCTGGAAACAGAGGGTTGGACATAGAAGAGACAGCATGAATAGATCAGCGATAGCGTTTAGCATGTATGGCAACAGTTCCATGATAAAACGAAAATATTACACATTATATATCTCTAGTTTTATTTATAAATTATTTTTAACATATTTTATTAAAATTAAAAAAATTTTAAACTCTATCAAGTAAACAAATTTTAAATTTGTCTCTATTAAACGCACGAGCGTGCTCTTTATCAACATACTTTCACTTTCTCTTGATGAAAAGCAAAAGAAAAAAATTATAGTAAAATTTAATAATGTAGCTTATAAATAGAATAAAAAAAATTCATATTCAAAACTTATAAGTAGGACCAAAAAAGAATATATATATATATATATATATTATATGCATATATATTTTAGATACTTCCTCATATAAAAGAAAAAAACTACATCACGTAGTTTAAAAAAATTGATTAGCCATAATAATTATGACTGAAATAAAAAAAATTAGACTAAAATTCTCTATTTTTATCAATATAAGCATACATTAATTATTTTTTGTTAATATAAATTATAAAAATTATTTAAAAGTGGTGTAATAAATGCTTAATAAAATAAGTGATTTTATTTATAAAAAAGATAAGTAGTAATAAAAGTATATAGAGAAAAACAGATAACGTATAGTGGATAAAAGCAAGCAATCAAAGAATGTGCATATATATTAATTTATTATCCCCCGAATCAACTTAATATATTAAAACGTCATTTCATGCTTTAATTCAGATATTCTTCATAATCCATACCTGATTGTGTATGGATGAACGGGTACGCTGGAAATGATCGAACACCGAAGGAGCATGTCTTTGTGCGCGCGTCTTATACGCGGAACGGTGGAAAAATATTTATATATAATTAAAAGAGAAGGATGAGCATCACACTGAGGTAGTGAAGAGTATCGCCAATTTATAATCATGACCATGGTATCCAAGAAATAACTTTCATAATCAAATATAATGTGATTTATAGGTTTTTGTATAAAAACCTACAAATTGTCAAGGATAAAAATAAGCCATGAGGCCTGTGAGGAATGTAAGCGAAGTTGTATGAAATTCAATAGTGTGGGTGGAGAAATATTGAGTTATTGACATGAGAAAAAGAACTACACAGAATCCAAACAAAAGTCGGACTCGATGAGCACCGTGGTGCTCTGCACCAAAACACTGCCTTTATCAGTGTTTTTTTTTTTAAACTTTTTTTAACTACAAATTATTATAATAATAAATAAATATTATAAAATTATTATTTTAATATTTAATAAACTAATATATTAAATGTTAAAATTGAACTTGAATAGTTTGAATAAAAATTTTGGTTTGAGCATTAAGAACTGTACTGAAAAAAATAAAAAATGATCTGAATAAATTAAAATAGGAGTTAAATATAGTAAAATGAGTCAATTTCTTACACTCAAATAAATCAATGTTTGAATTTTTATTAAGAGAAATACCTATATTTAATATCTGACTATGTTTTGAATAATATTATCTTTTATAGATAAACAACTGTGCAAAATTAATAAAAAAAAAAATATTTTTATTTTTAATTTTAATATTTTCAATACAATTTTGAACTGTTCAAATTAAAATTTGTATATGAATTGTTCAAGTTATATTTTAATGAGTTAATCTGTTTATATTTAATTTTAATATCTTAATATTTATTTTATTTATTAAATATTAAAATAATAATTTTATAATATTTATTTATTATTATAATAAATTTGTAGTTTAAAAAAGAAAAAAAAAACTACTACTGCCAACTGCAGTGTTTTTAGTGCTGAGCACCATGGTGCTCATCTTAAGATGGACACGGAAACTGATTTCCCTACAAAAGTTACAGTGCTATAGTCCAAACTCAGACGTCGGTGTTTTGGTTTCAGTGAAATTAATGCAAAATCAATTCAAGTCCCTAGCCCTCGAAACTTCTCCGAAGAACCATATATAAAAGGTTATAGAACACGAAAAAAATTGATTAGCCAATCAGATTTTTTTTTTTTTTCCGGGGGCCAGAATCGCCAATAAGCTCGTCGGTGCTCTCAATCCCATCATTCATGTTTCGCCATAAATCAATGTATTGATGTGTTACTTTTTGGACAACTAATCCAACTTTGGTTGTTGAGCACTTGAGCTGTGTGAATATGCAGGGACGAATTCAGGACATAACACATGAGGGCAAAAATGAAAAAAAAAAAAATTCATGGAAGAGGGAGGGCCAAAATTAATTAATATGTTAACTACATCGGTATGACTAGTGAAGTCTGATGCGTTGGAAGGGTGACTTGCTTTTTTGCAAGTCCACGACAAAAATACAGCATCGAATCTTTTTAAAATGCACATGTATTGTATATTCTGCTGGCATAAATGAATCAATATCTCTCATATTTCGAAGGATATGTTTCCATTGATTCACATTTATTTATGTCTAATCATGCTGTTAAGTATATGATTCTAATTCTAATACAATTTTTCACTAGAATGTCAAAATTCCATAATTATTTAAAGGATTAAAGAATAAAAATGCTCTATGACTTTTTTTTGCGAGAGTCGTTTGGTATTTTAAATTTTTTTCCAACAGTGTTATTCCAAAAACTTTTTTTTTTTAAAAAGTATTTTTATCCCACAGTTAATTTTTGAAAACGTTAACCATTAATCCTGTACTTTGTTGACCAAAAATTTGCATGTGTCCCGGAGCCACTGTTCTTCTCTTTCCTCCAACTCATATTCGGATTCCTCATTTTCCATCAAACCCTCCTCCGTGCCATTTTCGGCCAGGCAACTTTCAATGGAGTTATGTTGACCGCCTTGAACAATAATTTAGACTAAGTAGAATACCTTTAAAAAAAAAAAATTGAAGAAGGAATGTGATATTTTTAAGGAGCTTTTGCCTTATCATCTTCCACTCAAATAACAACAGTCCACAGATATTCTTCAGTGGTTTTGGCTTAAAAATCAGTCGCCGTGCAATATCTTACAGCGCTGTGCTTGCAGCCGTCTTCTTCAAACCTCACCATATCGTTAGATGAGGATGAAATCAACATGCACCCTTCATAAAATTACAAAAACTCGTCAAGCCTCTTCATCTTTCCTCTTTTCTTTTCTTTATTAGCAAATATATATCTTTTCATAATTTTTTTTTTATGTTATTATGTTGAATTTTAAAAATTGTACACTTTGATTTTTCTTAAATAAAAATAAACATTTTTACTAAATTATTGGTTTTAAAATAAATAACATGAAAATACAAATTTATTAACTAATTTGATTTTAAACTATTTTAATGATATTCAATTTATTTTTTAATAAAGATAATTATATTAAACACACACACACACATAGATTATAAGGGTATAATAGTTATTGTGATATTTGCTCTCTTTCCTCTTTTTTTTTTTTTTCTCCTGTCTGTTCCAAACATAAGGGGTAATAATATTTTTTAATTTTTTTCTTCTTTCCATTTTTTTCTCTATCTCACTATGAGGAAGGTTTAGTTCAGAGAAAGTTAATGAAAAACAGGGGCAAATCAAAAAGAGATCGAATTATGTTGCATGTATATCAAGTGCACAACACAACGATATATGAAACTACAGAAAGGTTAACCAGAGAGGGGGAAAATGGGTAAAAAAAGATATATATATATATATATATAATATTCAATTAACGAGACACAACACAGAGGTTGTGTGGGTGGATTCCACATGTCCCAATAGCACTTTGACAATACAAACACCACACGCAGACTAATGAAGACGACACACGTCTATCAGTATTTCTGGGTGTAACAGTTGAGGATACAAGCAACGAGCTTGTCCATTTCAGCTTTGCCGGAGATTTTGCCGTCATGATTTAAGTCGGCGATTCGGAGAAAACGTTGAGCTCTAAAAACGGCCAGCGTGAGCCGATTTCTTTCAAGCTTTCTTGAGCTCGTCCTTGGTGAGGCAACCGTCGCCGACGCCGTTTCTGTCAGCTCTGGCAAGATTCCCTGACTTGCTTCGTCCGTCATCACTGATCGGGTATGGTTACGGATATGAACGCTGTCATTATTGTCACTGCCCTGACCACTCACTCTGCCTCTGCTCTTTCTTCTCAATTTCTTGTATTTTCCTTGCCTGCTTCTCCTTTTTTTATAGCCAAATCTCGGGTCGTGAATCTTGCCCATTGGTAGGCTAGCTCCCACCTAAGTTGCATAGTTACGGACACAAGCATGTAATATGATACAACATGATACGGTAAATAATAAACTATTAAAATTTTAGATATGAGTATGAGAATATTTATAATATATATTTTAATATTTTAATAGCATAGATATATGTATTTAATTTTTAAACAAGTATTTCTAAAGTAATAAAGGATATTTATAGTAATCAACTAAAATGTTAGTGTTTTATCAACTTTTTAAATGATTTAATAAAAAGTTGTTGAAAAAAAATTAAATTATAGATGTTATAATATAAAATATGTATGTAAAATTATCTTATAAAATAGTATATCGGGAACGGATATGTTTATTTTTTAAAGCATTCGTGCTTTACAGAGCTCCACCCATTTCAGTTGGAAATCCATGTGATGGGTGGTTCTTGTTCTTTCTACAAAAAGTGCTAAACTAAGTCATGTTTGATATCATGAGATGAGTTAGGTGGAATGGAAAAGAGAAGAAAAATTGACGAGGTTTAGATGTTTTGATACGAATGAAAAGCCATTAACAAGGATTGGCCCATTACCTCAAACGTGGCGATGGGTAATCCTTCCATAGATCAAAGGACTGGTAACCACTCCATGGGAATGAATATCTATGGACCAAAGTATCCCTGCCATGTTTTATTATTTCCAAGCTTGCCCACCACCTTTTCCTCATTTCAGTATGCACTTTGGGTAGTGGTATATGTTCATAGAATGTTACACTTTCCAAAATTTCCTATTTTGCTGTATGTACTTTCTATTGTGCTTTTGAATGCATCTTTGCTGCTAAATTGGCCCTCTGCCCATGTCATTTTCTAACAATTTTTTTATGGCTTGGCTAAATCTTTTTCTCTCTATTTTTTTCTTGGGTCTTTTTTTATCGTAAGTAACCTTAATTTTCAATTCATTTATAAAATACGAACCTCCATACATGTTGGAGTCCTTACACTCATTAAATTGAAGAGCCTCTTTTGACCTTCTTGGCCCTACAAGGGACATATTCTTTGATAAGAAGTAAAAGTGTTTAATCTCAATGTAATTTAAATGTATTGAAGCTAATTCATCAAATCAATTTGAAAGAGCCATCTTAATAAAAGTATGAGATCCACCATGCATTTAATGGTGCACAAACAATTAAAACTAAAATTTAATGGTCAAACTTAGTGGTGGCACCAAAATTTACTTTTATTTTTAAATTTCAAGGCAACATTACTTAGCGAAAAAAATATAGGATATCAAACACCACTCACAAATTAACATTTTTGCATTTTAATTCTTGTTTATATTTGATATATGTTTTCCTTGTTCGTTACATTAACAATGTATAGCTGTATATGTGATATTCAACATCTATAGTTTAAAATCTTTATCTTTCTCAGACCAGGCTACATCCATAATCCGCTGTAACTGTTCTGTTTAAGTAAAGAAAGGCAATAATAATAATAATAATAATAAATATGTGCGTTTGCATAAAAATTGGCACAAACAAAACGCGCCAGGTAGGGGTCGAACCTACGACCTTCTGCTTAGGAAACAGACGCTCTATCCACTGAGCTACAAGCGCCGAGGTTGTCAGTGAGGGAAATTAAACATTAAATAAAGTTCTAAATTTGTAATATCTTGAACCCGTGAATCGATTAAACAATTAAAACGCAGGGGGTACGATAGAGAAACAAGCGGTGGCTTATGGTAGTAAACACTTGAGCATCTTTTACGTCAACGGTTGCTAATTCAACCTGCATGGATGTAATGAGCATATTTGATGAAGATATCCACCTTATTTATCTATTTATTTCCCTGGTCACTTGGAATGATGCAAGAGGAATCCCTAATTAGTAATTAGTACTTTTCTAAGACAGTACTTATCTATTACAAAGAGAGGATGATTAATATCAATATTATTCTTCATTTTAAAACATAAAATTTATATAAAAGTGCACTGTTCATAATAATGTGAACTGTTTTTCCTTTTTCAGTTAAAATGATAATAACTTGTGTAACATCCTAAAAATTTTAAAACTCAAATTTATTTAAAAAAATAAATAAAAATAAAATAAAATAAAATATTTATAATTAAATTAAAATTTAGAATAATTTAATAGAGACCCAAAGTTTGAATTTTACTGAGCAAAAGTTTGGTGTTAATTGATTTTTAACTATGGGAAAAATTATCAAAGTTGACCCGGGCTTTTGTGCAGTAATAAAAAATGTTGGGCCCTTTCTTGTAATTTTCTCCAAACTTTTTGACCAGCAATTTAAAGAGTAAAACAGACCAGAAACGCAGAGAAAATGAGCAAGGAAAGAAACGCACAAACGGGAGAGAGAGAGAGAGAGAGGAAGAAGAGAAGAGAAAGGGAGGGAGTTAGACTTGGATCTAGGAGTCTTTGCGACCGTTGCAAGCTCGGCTACACGATAAGTAAACTCCCTACTTCAATCCTCTTCTCTTTCTCTTGATTTTCTTCAATTTTTAGAAGAGAAAATTTTTAGATTTTGATCCCAAAGGCTTTATTCTTGTAAGCTTTTGTTTCTTTGGATCCTAGGGAGCATGTTTTGAGTTTCTATATAGTGATCTAATGTTTTGAGTGGATAATTGGATGAAAAGAGGTGTTTTGGGCACAAAATAAACCTTGAGAAATTGGGTTTTTGCTCTTCAATGGTTTAAGCTTATTGATTTAGTTATAATTTTACTATTTGAGCCCAATAAGATTTAAATTAAGGTTTGGTTTTCATTATAAGGGTTAATGGTGAAAGTTGGTGACACTAAGTGAAGGTTTTTAATTGATAAAAAATCATATAAATTGAAAATTAGCCTAGTGATGGCTAATAAATGGTTTTGATGGTTAAGTGATACTATGTGAATGGTTGGTTTAATATATGGACCATTAGGGTGGATTATGACTCATAGACCCAAGTTGTGTGGTATGAGTTATAGTCTTCATTAATGCTATTTGTCATGATAAGTGATGTGGATCACTTATATGTTGTAGAAAATTGTTGGTGGAACTTATTGAGAAGTAAGAAACAAGCCGAGCCCTATTTTGTACAAGGGGAACCCTTTTGGTACCAAAGGGTTGAGGTAACAGGGGAATTTATATTTTTTATTGCTTTGTTTTAACTATTTTTGAATAAATATTACTAGTTATCATGCATTACATGTTTTAAAAGATTAAATGTGCTTTATAAGGGGTTATGGGGTACTACTTTGATTATAGTGCAAATATGTTTTCTAATTGTTTAATAACAATGTTTTTATGGAAATGAAATTTATAAATATTATATTACTTTAGAGTGTTGAATGGTCAATACTTAGGAAAGGTAGACAAGAGTAAAAGGCATTATCTCGGTGGGAGTTCACCAATAAGAAGATGTGGATTTTTGATATTCTATGGCACACTGTCAGTATTCAGTGTTGTCTTACGTATTGTTGGCTCAGTGCACTAAAGTGGTTAGTGTATTGAGTGTTCGACACCTCTCAGTGGGGGAGGGAATCCAACATATGAAGTGTGAGGTTGAGTGCCTAGGCCAAGGTAGCCCTCACATGGAAAGTAAGTTGGGCTGACTCTGGGAAGGAGTTAGCTTCAACTGCTTAGGATTCACGTCGAAGGGGCATAGGAGGTTCGGTGGATTAGATCATGCCTTAGATTATGTTTTGTGCCTGTGGAGGTACAAGTAGGTATAAGGTTTACCTGCGAGTTAAAGAGTACCAGGGGGTATTCTGTTGGTTATGAAAGGCCATACCGGCCTAGGTCATGCATTCATGCATTTTAAATGGCTAAATTATATACTATGTTAAATTTATTATTCGTTTATTTGATTATGGCTTACTTTGTAATAATCAATGTAGATTTCACTGTTATTGAGACTGTGGTTGTCTCACCCCTTTCTTTTCAATATTCTAGGTCCAGGCGAAGGATCTAGTGGTGGACGGGGAAAGGAGCAAAGTTAGGGGTTTGCTTGTGATTTGTAAAGAATTGCAACCCCTTTCTTTTGAGCAAATATATTGTAATGTATTTAAGATTAGGGTGCCAGTAGGATATGATTATGTATGTGTGTGTGAATATATGTGGATTGTGTGCTTGTGTATAAATTTTTGTCTGTTTGCAGACTTGTGGCTAGAAAACTTGGTTATGGTGTGTGGTTTTGATGGATTTACTTAGTAGACCAAGTTTCTATTATAAGCAAATCTTTATTTTGATATATATGTGATTTTATAAGCAAATGCAAAGTGGTTGCATTGCAAATGGTGTGCTATGGGCAAACATACACCTTGGATAGAGAGAGTGGGTGCGTGGGCCCCACAAGGAGCTCTGAGCCAAGTGAAAATGTTTAGCATATGTATTGATATAAATACATGGTATTTAGATTAATTTGTGACCACTTTTGTATGATTTGTGCATTTTGGGGGTTTAGGGTCCATTTTGGGAAATGGCACCCGGGTGGTTAAATTTTGATGTATGAGGGTTTTCCATCATTTGAATGTTCTTTCAGGTGTTTTTAGTCTTATTTGACGTGTCCAAAGTATTCCCACAGGTTTGTGACCATTAGGATGAGATTTGGACAATTTTGAAAATGGTTTTTACCAAAAAGCTGCACTTTTGCATCCGAGTATCCAAATCTTAATCCGACCGCTGGATTTCTCTAAAATTTGGGTCACAAGTAAAACCTTTTATAAGCTTCGTGTGGGCTTTGGAATCATGTCGATCGGATATCGGACGGAGAAACGACGCACTCCGGAATTTGGTCTGGAGGTGCTGTCATGACAGCATTAAATTGCTGTCATGACAACTACAGTATTGATTTTGTAACTTGCACAAAATCCAATCCGTCCGTTGGATCTTTTTAAAATTTAGTATGCTAATAATATTCTTTAAAAGTGACATGTGGGCTTTGGAATCACTCCGATCGGAGGTCAGATGATGAAATGGTGCACTCCGAAAGTTAGTCCGGAAGTGCTGTCATGACAGCAAAAATAATCAAACTTTTAACATGTCTAATTTTAAATCTGATCGTTGGATCTTTTTGAAATTTGATATACTTATAGTACTCTTTGAATGTGACGTGTGAGCTTTAAAATTACTTCGATCGGAGGTCGAATGACGAAACGGTGCTTTCTGAAAGTTGGCCCAGGAGGAGGGCTGTCATGACAGCAAATTTAATGCTGTCATGACAGCATCTTTTTATTTCACTTTCGTCTAGTTTGCTTCCGCGTGCTATAGGTAAAACCTATAAATTTTTTTTAAAGGCTTTAAATATTTACTTTGCAATTGTGTATTTGCTTAGTGATTTAAATGGTTTGTTTCCTAAGTTGGTTTTAGGATTAATTCCTTAACCACACTTAGTTTATTTGAATTGTGTGATTTTTGGATAACACTCGGGGCAAGTGTTACAACTTGTGTGTTAATTATTGAAACAAAGGATTTATTAGATAATCAATATAAAATATTAAATATATACTCCTTCCATCCCCATATATAAGGTGTTTTTTAAAATTTTATTTTGTCCCTAAATATAAAGGGTGACAATGATATTTTTGAGTAATTAGACAATTTTACCTTTGTTTTGAAAAATGAAATAGATAATTAATTATACATTTTCCTACCATCATCATAATATTAATTATGATATTATTAGGAGTAAAATTAAAAATCATTACATTTTTACGTGAATTTAACTAAATAACAAACTTTTATTAATATATAAAATTTAGTATTTAAAAGTAATAAATGATACACTCTTGTTTATTTATTGCTTTCCATCATGTAGAAGTCACGTAAAAACGGGCATTGGCAAGAAAAATGGGAGGATGAAGTGTAAGAGGGGGAAGAGAGAGAACGTATAGATTGGTAGTCCGTGTGATGAGGGTACGCTCCACTAACTGTGTACCCTTCCCGTCCTTCCCGCTCTTCTAAATTTAGTTGCTTCTTTCCCACCTTTCTTTATTTTTGAAGAACCTAATTTCGATGTTCATCCCACTACGTCTCTCCTCTCAGTTTTCAGACATCATGATTTTTCGTCGAATATCAATCATCTAATTCCTTTCTGCTTAGTCTGGGTGCGCTTCTCTTTTTCTTTCCCTTTCATTGCTGCCTGCTAGTTTCCGCTTCGTCTGTTTTTCTTTTTTATATCAACTTTCTTTCCTCCTTAGATAGACGCATCAGAAGAATTTTCAGTTCTTCATATCCTTCCAGTTTCACATTGGCAAGGCTTCGTTCTATATGATTTATTAGCCCATCCCATGCATAAGTACATTCTAGATGCCATAATAACTTCCTATGGTTAACAAGAGGAAACCGATATCTTTTCTTATTAAAGTTTAGTAAGCGCAGATAGGAACATGGGCATACACGAATGGTACTCACCATCTTTTTTTTTGCAGTTTAAATAAAGTATTATTGTCCTGTCTCTTTCTCTCAACTTCTGCTGTTTTGGTGATTGTATATTTGATTTCAATATTATGAATTTGAGAGGATATAAAACTTACGTTCCATTTAGTGTATAATTATATAACTCTAAAATCTAAATAATTTTATTGATTGATGTTAAAGGACATGGACGTGAATATATGTCCATTTAGTTACTGTTCAGACTAACGAACTTTTGAAGAATCTTTGTTCTATTATCATCCTTCCTTAATTTCCTTATAGAGACGATGAAAGGAAAACAGTTAATGAACTGAAATCTCATTATTTGGCCGCATAAGGTTTGCTCAGATCATAAAAGTAGGGTGGATTTAGGGTTTAAATCCTCTTGGATGAAACAAAAAAGAAGATTATCAGTATTTGGGAAAAGCATCTCCTCTTAATTTTGAAATTTTACGTTGCAATTCTTAATCTTGGAAATCATGATAATGAATATCTTGTTTTTGCATTTTCGTTGTTGATTGATTTTAGACACGCACCTCCTTGGTGCTCCCAACTACTTTATAACAATGGAGGGTGTCGAAGTGAAGACGCCTCTCTCGGAATCATGTTCAAAGTGGTCAGAGGAGAAGCCAAAGGCAGAACGATCTAAAGAGACTTCTGAAGATACAAATTCTTACATTGAAGCTCCAGCCAATCAACTTAGCAACGGAAAAGTGAAATCTATCACAAATTTTACAGAGACTGAATTTACATCACCACCACATGCTTTGGATGGTCAAATTGCAGGGCAAGATGAATTTTTTCCTGCGGTTAATTCAACTTCAACCTCAGATTCTATGGATGCTGTGAAAGAAAGAAGCAATCAGGAAATTGTCATTGAAAATACCGGACCAGAAGTTAAACACAATTTCTCGGATAGGCAACAAATGCTAGATGGTAGCAAAACTGCCACTTATAGTAGTGATGACCACAACCAAATTATTTCAGCTTCCTATCATGAAACACAAAATATGCAGAATGTTCACAGTGAACAAAAAAGTAATCCATCTCAAATAAGGGTCACCAGTGCTGCTGATGAAGTCTTGGGAACGATCGACAGTGAAGATCATAATGAGATTACACTTCCAGCTTCCTCTTCTGAGATGAAAGGTTTTCAAAATGACCACAATGAACTAAAGTTTGGTTCTCCTCAAACACCAGCTAGTAGTTCTGATACTGAATTCTTGGAAACAGTTCAGACCGATGATCACAATGAGATTATACAATCATCTTCCCCTTTAGAAGCCAAAGATTTGCAAAATGGCAACTGTGAACAAAAGAGAGATCCACCTCAAGTAAATGTTCCTACTGCCGCTACTGAAGTCTTGGGAACGATCTACTGTAACGATCGTAATGAAAGTATACTATCATGTTCCTATTTTGAAATGAAAGATTTGCAGAATGATCACGATGAACTAAAGATTGATTCACCTGATATGCAAATTGCCAGTCCTGCTGTTGAAGTCTTGGGAATGGTCAACACTAATGATCATGATGAGATTGCAATATCAACTTCCTCCACTAGAGTAAAAGATTTGCAGGATGATCTCGACGAACTAAATATCAGTCCACCAGAAGTAGAGGTTGTGAATGCTGAAACTGATGTCTTGGGAATGATCGACACACCTACACGGGCCAAGCAGCTTGGCCATATTGATACCGCAGCTCCAATTGAATCTGTCAAAGCAGCTGTTTCCAAATTTGGAGGAATCGTGGACTGGAAGGCTCATAGAAACCAGACAGTGGAAGTAAGGATCTCTTATATATATCTTCATATTTTAATATCACCATTTTCCTTTTTCAAGTTACTCTCTCTCTCTCTCTCTCTCTCTGTGTTTCCAAATTTGGTGCTTCATAAGGAAATAAATCTTTTGGCCGCTTTGGTTGCTTCCTAAAGAATCTAGATCCTGGGGAGAAATATGAAAATAATAGCTATAGCTTTAATGGTTGTTGTAATGTTGTTTTGGGGGATGTCTTCAACCTGAAACTTCCTCTCGTTTGGCCTAAGTAATAATTTTATGGGCCAAATATTTTGCCTTAGTTGAAAGAGGAAGTTTTGTTTATTAAATAACCTTGGACAATATCAAAGCAGGAAATAAAGTTTAAATATGTGTATAAATGGTACTTTGTTCTGGAATAAATTTCATTAGCAAGCAAATTGGAACTGTCTTCCTCGCTTGCATCCTGCCAAGCCTAAGATAAACTATTAGTACTCACAATCACTATATCTGAAAAGGAGACTTTTACATGGTTGTACAGAGACGCCAACATGTAGAACAAGAACTCCAGAAAGCACAAGAGGAGATCCCGGGGTACAGAAAACAATTTGAGGCTGCTGAACATGTAAAAATCCAAGTATTAAAGGAGTTGGATAGTACTAAAAGATCAATTGAAGAATTAAAACTAAACCTAGAGAGGGCACAAACAGAAGAGCGCCAAGCAAGACAGGACTCGGAGCTTGCGAAGCTTAGAGTCGAAGAGATGGAACAAGGTATTGCAGATGAAGCCAGCGTGGCAGCCAAGGCACAACTTGAGGTTGCTAAAGCCAGGTTTACAGCAGCTATTTCTGAGCTTATGTTTGTGAGGGAAGAGTTGGAAGGATTGCGCAAGGAATATGCTTCCTTAGAGATTGATAAAGAAGTAGCTGTTAAGAAAGCTGAAGATGCTGTTCTTGCATCAAAAGAAGTGGAAAAGACAGTGGAAGAATTGACCATTGAATTAATTGCTGCAAAGGAGTCATTCGAGTCGACACATTCTGCACACTTGGAAGCGGAGGAGAAAAGAATAGGAACAATCATGGCTAGAGACCAAGATTCTCACAACTGGGAGAAGGAACTCAAACATATAGAAGAAGAGCTCCAAAAACTAAGCCAGCAAATTTTATTAACAAAGGATCTCAAGTCTAAACTAGACACTGCCTCTGCTGTGCTGCTTGATCTAAAAGCTGAATTAGTTGCTTATATGGAATCGAAATTGAAGCATGAAAGTGATGTTGAAGGAGTTTCAAAATTAGATCCAGAGGAACTAGAGAAGAAAACACATACTGAAATAGTAGCAATTGTCGCATCAGCTAGAAAGGAACTAGAGCAAGTGAAGATCAATTTGGACGAACGAACTAATGAGGTTAATCGCTTGAAGGTGGCTGCTGAGTCACTAAAATCGGAACTTGAGCAAGAGAAGTCAACTCTTGCCAACATTAGGCAGAGAGAGGGAATGGCCTCCATTGCGGTTGCTTCGCTTGAAGCAGAACTAGAGAAGACTAGATCTGAAATAGCTGAAATACAAATAAAGGAGAAAGAGACGAAAGAAAAAATGGTTGAGCTACCTGAAAAACTACAAGCAGCAGCTGAAAATGCTGATCAGGTCAACTCATTTGCTCGAGTAGCTCGTGAAGAGCTGCGAAAAGTAAAGGATGAAGCAGAGCAAGCCAAGGCTGCAGCAACTACAGTGGAAAGCAAATTACTTGCAACTCAAAAGGAGATAGAGGCAGCCAGGGCGTCTGAGAAGTTGGCCATAGCAACAATCAAAGCGTTGCAAGAGAGTGAGTCAGCTAGAAGAAACCTTGATGCAGACCCTTCCAATGGGGTGACACTTTCTTTAGAGGAATACTATGAACTCAGTAAACGTGCCCATGAGGCAGAAGAGCAAGCCAATTTGAGGGTTGTAGCTGTTAATTCTGATATTGAGATGGCCAGGGAGTCTGAATTGAAAACCTTGGAGAGATTGGAAGAAGTGAATCAAGAGATGTTTGCCATTAGGGAATCTCTGAAGGTGGCAATGGATAAAGCTGAAAAGGCAACAGAAGGAAAATTAGCCACAGAACAAGAACTAAGAAAGTGGAGGGCCGAACATGAACAGCGAAGAAAGGCTGGTGAGTCTGACCAAGGAGTCGTAAACCAAAATCAAAGCCCCACGGTCAGTTCTGAGGGGACTGGGGACGTAAATCTCCAAGAAGAAGCTTCCGAGGAAGGTAGTCTTGTACATTACTTATCGAGTTCAAAGTCCAATGTACATGCAAACAACACTGACAATGGACCTGCCCCAGAAAAAAAGAATGGTAAGAAGAAAAAGAGGTCATTGTTCCCACGTGTTTTAATGTTCTTTGCTAGAAGAAAATCAACGAAGTCCTAGTTTTCCTCGGTAGAAATCATATGCCATGTAATGCTGTGGCTATCTTACTCCTCATCCTTTTGAAGTTCATGGGCAAGAATGGCAGGAAACTCGAATATGTAAAGAACCAGTACATGGTTAGTCATTGTTGTATGTATGATTGGCTCGAATATATTTTGCCTTACTGGAAGATCATGTTTGGTTGGTAATTATATCATCCTCGGTAGGAAAAGAGAGAATAGGATGATTCTGTAATGTACATAGGCTTATGTTATATTGATCCTCAGGTTTTGTAAAGATTCATGAGATTTGATCAAATAAAAGTTCTTTTCCCCAGTGGTTACTTTTGCAAGTACAACTTCGTTAGTCAGAAGTTACCTAAAAATGGCATGATGCATGAAAATTCGGAAGTATTTTATAACAAGTAATAGAAATTAATCTTATGAAGCTTATTTGCATAATGAGAAAGTTATATTCATCATTAGTCCTGAGTCTCAAGATTTATTTCTGTTGCCTTAAAAGAGGCAGGATATTTTGATAATATTTAATAAATTTGAAAAAAGAATTACATGAAATATGATTAGAAGGGTGACATTTAGGTTTTTCGTAAAGAAATTATTGACACTTCGATCCCTTGAAATAAATGGCCTTTTTGAAATTGACAATAAGATATACCACGTTAACATTTTTTAAGTAGGAACCAAATGTTAGCAACTCCCTTATAAATTATAAGGGACGCGAAAAACGGATCTCCTGTCGATATTATAGGCACAAGAGCATAGTATTTGCATTCAAATAGACTTCATTCATTCCAAGGTTGCTGTTCAAGTCCTCGATGGATGTTACTTCGACAACACTCACCCCATAAAATCCTTCTTGTCCATTGTCTCTCATCATATCCCTCACCCTTGCCACATCATCCCACCTCCCTACCACCGCATAAAGATTTGACATTAATACGTAAAGCCCACCATTTCTATGATCCAAGTAAAACAATTTATTCGCCAAGCATTCCCCAAGTTTGATTTCTTGGTGGATGCTGCAAGCACTTAATAATGATATCCACACAGCAGAATCAGGTCGGACCTCCATACTGTTAATAAATTCCATTGCTTCGTGAAAAAATCCTGCTCGACCTAATGTACCAACCATGCAAGCATAATGTTGCAAATCTGGCATCAAACCATACTCATCTTTCATGATTCGAAAGTACTCGATTCCTTCGCAAACAAGTGCACCATGGGTGCATGCAGCTAGAACTCCCAAAAAGGTTATTTTATCAGGTTTTAGCCCTTGTTTTTGCAGTTCATTGTAGCCAGTGAAAGCTTTATGTTCAACCCCGTAAAGGCTGTATCCTGATATAATCGAGTTCCAAGTTGCCAAACATGGATCAATGATGCTATTGAACACCCTTTCAGCATAATCCAACCTTCCGCACTTGGTGTACATGTCTGTTAGAGCAGTGCCCGTGAAATCTTCCATTTCCACGTTGTTCCTTAGGACATAGTTATGCAGCGTCTCCCCAGTCCTTAGGTACCCAAGCTGGCTACACGCGCATAGTATACTAGAAATAGTTATGGCATCAGGTTTTTGTCCAGACCTTTTCATTTGGCAGAACAAGTCTATGGCATCACTTGATTTTCCAGCCCGCACACAGCCAGATATCACAGAATTCCAAGTGATAAGAGGTTTATAACTCATCTCAAGAAACAAAAAGAAAGCAGCTTCTATCTCATCAAATTTTGAATACATGCTTATTAGCCCATTAACGACTAAACCGTCGATAGTCAATCCATTCTTTAAGCCATAAGCATGGAAAGCACGTCCAACTGCAAGATGAGCAGGATCTATAATGCCATGAAGGACGCTAAGCAAAGCAACTGCATCCAGTTTCATGTCCAATTGCTGAGTTTGGATAAAATACTCAACTACTGACTTTATATCACCCTTCTCAGCATAGCTTGACATTATTGCAGTTAAGGAAATCAGGTTGTTGGTTGGCAAATGTTTGTAAAGAAGTTCTGCTATATGCGTGAGTCCTTGCCTTGCATATAGGCAAACTAGTGAAGTAATGACAGAAGCATGATTGATCATGCCACATTTAATGATGTAACAATGAATAGTTTCTGGAACAGCATTTGCTGACAGAAGGCACATCATTGTCACTGGGCCGGGTTGCAAACCCTCATTTAGCATTTCTTTGAAGCAAATCATTGCCTTCTCCAAGAATCCATTTTGGCCATAGGCACCAACCATAGAATTCCAAGAAACGAGACTTCTTTCGGACGTTTCTTCAAACAAAAGTTCTGATGCTTCCAAATCCTCGCATTTAGCATACATTGAGGAAAGGGCATTTTTCAATTGACAATCAAAACCAAGGCCAGCTTTAATTCCAAATCCATGAAGGGATCTTCCTTGAAGAATAAGTTCAAAGCAACCACAGGTTGGTGCCAAACCAACAATTGTCGCATGATCAGGTCTGGAACCATCTCTAAGCATGTGTACAAAGAGAGCCAGAGCATCACAACCATGTCCGTTCCGTGAATATCCATAAATCAATGCGTTCCACGAAACAACATCTCTACAAGGCATATCTTCAAACAGCTGTCGAGCATTAGTTGTAAGGCCCACTTTCATGTATAAATCCAGAAGAGCAGTATTTACGTAAACAAATCGGTTGACGCCCCGTCTTACTAATTGAGTTTGAACCTGGCTAACTTGAAATTCCGTAACCACAGAGCTATGAGCATCGGAAGAGAGCAATGAAGCAATGGCTTTTACAAGTAGCGAAAAGGTGAGATCATTGGGATTCACATTAGCCTCTAGAAGCTGCCGAAAGATAACCAGTGGCCACTTCGCATTTTGGCTTCCATGATAGTATAAGGCAAGCAGCGAGTGAAAGAACGAGATGCCACGAGTTTGGAGCTCCAGCCTGTACAAGCGTTCATAATCTCAGGACCTCGCGGGGATTGTAGGAGGAGACTAGCTTGTACATATTCCAAGACGGCATTGTCGTTTTGCGTGAACTGATAATTAGACGGGAC
>NW_026557441.1:0-21916 GCF_029017545.1 Prosopis cineraria | reverse complement strand
AAAGGTTCACCAAAAGAGGAATGCTCCCAACCTTCTGATTATGAACTTGTTTTGTTCTATATGAAAGAGGCGAAGCAAAGCACATGCCACGTTCTCTTTTTGCCGTTGATGCCCTAGTCTTGAATGCTCAAACTAGAGGCTTTATCACTCTCAAAGAAACTATAAGCTCTTTGTTCTTATCACACAATGAGAGATTTAAAATCATTGTGACACCGTACTCTTGAAGTTGAATGTTCAACAAAGACAAGTGAAATCAACATCTCGGCTTTGGCTATTTTAAGGCAATTTTCTAACTTGCTCTTGGCCAGTAGTCTAATCTTAATCGTGACTTGCTTCTAGTTATCAATCAAAGAGGGTTGGAGATCAGTCACAAGCTAAGTGATGAAATCGTCCAAATTGTCAACCACACAAGCAATCAAGGGGTGTCGGCTTTAGGGAGAAATCATCTGAGTTTTGTGACTTTAAATGGTATTTTTGTCATTTATAAAAAAACTATAATGATAATTAGGTGCCTGAGCTTAAAAAGCATTGTCACATTTCAATGGACCAAACTGCCATTTCTATATTTTGAAGAGATTTATTTGTCATTTCCCTTATAACAAAGTCCTTAAAGTTTAACATTTTTACAGTCCTTAAAAGTTTCTAGTCAATCTAACAATAGTTGTAGTTTATAGGTCTCATGCCTAGTAGCAAAAACATGAAATACTGTGGTGCAGTTGAGAGTGTGATTCATATCTCGAGACAATATAAGATTGCTATGAGATATGGAAAGAATGCATTAAACCTTGTGAAAACTCAAAACTATTTTGCTATGGATTTGTAAAGGAATTTTTAAGGCATCAGAGCTCTCAAGCAAAAGTTAACAATTACTGATTTAAAAATACCAATTAAGGTTACTCCTTCATTCCAATTTATAAAATACTTTTTGAAGTGAATCAGTGTTTCAAAATATATAATACTTTTGATAAAAATGAAGTTTTATTAATTATGCTTGTTTTGACATAATCCTTATCTCCTTAATATATTTCCTTTTTCTGTTTAATATTTCATGAATAGCATTATATTAATTGAAAGAAAATTTTTTTGAAAATTTATATTTGTGCTTTAGAAAATAAAATTGTAAAGTGTATTCAATGAACTTTATTAGTGCAAATATTTTGTTAATAAATGTCTTATAACTAAGATAGAAATAGTATTGAGTCCTAGTATAATTTTTTTTTTTACTTATTACATTATTTTAAAAAATTAAGTAACCTACAAATTAAATTGTCTTAGTCTTACATTGCATGAATACTTTTATAAATGCTGGCATGATCTTTATTTTTTTTTATCATCTACATATATCTTTCTATTGAAAGTAATTCCATTTGAGACATAGTAAGAATTAATTAAATATAAACATCTCTCCTAATAAAAATTTAAACTTTTATTCATCACGTTGTAAAGGGCTGAATCATCCGCTAGACTCAAACCTCACTAGATATGTTAGCATGATCTTAATAAGCCTATAAGTAGAGTTAGTAAATGCGCCAACGTGATCCTCATGGACTAAGTCTTGACAGGCTCAGTGACATAGTCTATGGGGGCGTGAGCTGGGAAGTTTTGTTGTCCCCTTTAATTTTGTTGCTTTTTGAAGTTCAGCCCGAATTATCACATCTCATATAGCCTCTCTTAAAAGCCATATTTTTTATTTTTGTAAAATCTAACCTAATTAGGAAATATTCAATAAAATTTGAAGCCCAACTTTCACATTTTAGATACGAATGAAAATAAAAGATCACACATTTTTAGATGTTAGGACACGTGAACTTTTAGAGTATACACGCAACCGGATAAGGTTTGCGAATTGGCTGTACCACTCACGTTTGGGATAATGGGAGTGATAAAGAAGGAGAAGGAGACAGCTCAAATTTGCTGGTATGTGCCATCCCTTTCCAGAGACCCAAAAAAAAAAAAAAAAAACAGCCATGGGACGTGGAGGATATCTTCGGTTTTGGTGGCACAAAATGAGATAGAAAAATTACGTTGCATAATTATTAACAACGTTTAAAAAAAGCATTACAGCAAATTATGGATGATATCTCTCCCATGAAATGGGGTACAATGAAGCAAAACGAAATGGCAGATCTAGATCCTTGCGCATATTTCTGCCAAACTAAAACTACCACCCATATGGTTTACCTTCAAAACGGTTATCCTTCATCAAGTTACGTAGTTCAATCCCCTTTAAATGACTCCGGTGACATTTTGGTAAATATTATTTAGAAAGAATAGCAAGTAAGGACCACGTAAAAATATTAATATCAAATGAAGAACTTTAACATTAAAACATGACAAAAGAAATATTGAAATTTGAGAATGTCAATATTAAACAATCTTAATTTGAAATTAATACTTTTACAATATCCTAATTTGTCATTCTCTCAATTATATGTAAGCACGCACACTCACAGTTGCATATCTTTGCATCCCAATATTATACACCCCAAGAGTAAACTTTAAGACGCTTCTATTTTTAAAATAAAAAATTGATTGATTTTTTATTTCTCTTGCTTGTCTTCATTCATTATATATTTATATTTATAGTAATAATTATATCGGATCCCGCCAAACCAACCAGGAAACAACGGTGCCTTGCTTCCCAGTACCATGCTTCGGGAAGAGAAACAATTTCAACGTGCGCATTTAGCAGATTAGAAGAGGCTGGTTATGACCCGCCCTCATACTTGAAGGCCCATTTGCGCCAACACGATATCTACTTGACTCTACCACGTGTCTCTCTCTTATTGCTCTAAGTGACTTGCTCGTGCTTTAACCCTGCCTCACGTTGTTCGCCGTTACTTTGCCCCCTTGGTGCTCCCCTGTCCCAGCAATCATTCCATCTACTGCTCGTTTTTTCTTTCACTGGTTATCATTCAATTGAATGAATTTGAATTCAAATTTTAAATTAAAAATTGTAGAAATAAAATTTTACATTAAAAATTCAAGTATTTTAAATTTTTATTTAAATAATGTAAAAAAATTTAAAAATAAAAGAGAAATAAATTGAAATTCAAAGTATCCATGAATGATTAGAAATGATAAAAAAAGATATTTTCTTATAGAAAATAATCAGATTAATAGTACAGTAGGATACTAAAAACGTATGTATTTTTCAAAAATAATTAATTTCTTAATCCTTTAATTTTTAACTTACTTATAATTTAATCCTTTAAATATAACTTGTTATAACTCAATTCTTTAATTTTTAACTTGTTTATAACTTAATCTTTTAACTTTTATTTATTCTCTTTTTTCATATTAACTTAGATCCTATATCAAAGAGTAAGATGAGTATATTTTAGAATAAAATATGTGCATTTCTTTTCTCTCTCTTACTCCTTCCGTCCCAAATTATAAGACATTTTAGACAAAATATTACATATCAATAAACCTCATTAAATATACTTAACAACTTTATTTTAAAAAATAAAAATATAAACTTTTAAAAATACCCATCATTTAATACATTGAAAAGAGAAGGGACAAAAATTTATTATAGAGAGAGAAAGGATAATATTGAAAACAATACATTTAATGAAATCTTAATCTACTCAAATGTCTTATATTTTAGAACAGAGAAACTCCTTCAAAAGTATCTAATAATTTGGACGGAGGGAGTATTTGATAAGGATAATTTTAAAAAATTGAAAAAATAAAGATCAAGTTATAAGTGAGTCAAAAGTTGAGAGATTGAATCATAACAAATCAAATTTAAGAAATTGAGTTATAAGTGAGTTAAAAGTTAAAAGAATAAAAGATTAATTTTTATTTTTTAACAAAAAATTCAAATATTAGTTTATCATGAGAAATCAATCTCTTCCATTTCACTCAACAACCACTGTTAGTATAATCTAGGGAGAATTTTAGTCAAGTCTCTTAGATGTAATATAAATTTTATAAGGTCTCAAAAAATTTTAAAACTTCACTACAGGCTCGAAACACTATAATAAAATAAATTCTCTTATTTAAATGACCAAAATGCCATTCATTATAATTAACATTATTGAAATATTAAGTTAAATTATGATTTTTACAAGTAACATTATTAAAATAACAAGTCAAATAATTATTTTTTTTCAAATAACATCAATAAGATTCTCTAATTGAAATACTCTAATATTAAATTAAATAATTAAATATAAAAAGGGAGTGTAATGTTAAAAATAATTATTTGACTCATTGACAGCGTAATTTAACTAAAAGTATTTTATAATACTGACAAAAAGCATGAATCATCCAAATTTCATTATTTTTTATTTTGTGTTCTCTACCAGTGTATCCCAAATCTAAAATGGAATTTTAACCCAAAAAAATTTCAAAATGGAATGGTAAAGGCCTAGAGGGGCACTCCCGTAAAAGCAGGGGAGGAAGGGAACGACAACCTTTGACGTTTCCGTTAAAGCGACGCAAGATCACGTGGGGGAATCCCCAGAATAATTAATTATTCAACCACTCCTATGGTACTCTACTCTCACAAAATTAGAGAGAGAGAGAGAGAGAGAGAGAGAGAGAGAGAGAGAGGAAGCAGAAGCAAACATGCTCGATTCCAAGTTCAATAGTCACATATTCCTCGTGCTTTAATTTGACACCTCTCCATCCCAATTATATAATGTCAATCCACACTTTCCCCATCCCAATACCTTCATTGAGTCTAAAGTAAGTTTCTCGAGGGCGTCCAGTCATATCCTTCATTGATACAAGTAACCTAACCGACCTAGATCGACCCTTGAAACCATCCATCCCCAACAATTCTCTCAATTAGCTTCCTGGTTTGTTTCTCTTCTAGCTGTATTGATTGGCTTTTTCTCTATTCACCTGTGTACTTGGAGTTTTCCGACCACAGGCCAGTGAAGTCGCTGGCTAATCGGCCTTTTTCTCAGACTTCTTTTAGTGAGTGATTGGAGATCTTATAGCCCGAGAGCTGCGATATGACTTCTAACGCCGAAGGAAGTGGTATGGATTGAATCATTGAATTGATTTTACCCATTTGCTTATCATTCCGTAATTTTTTGTTTTCGGTTATATTTACCGTTCTCGTTGGAAGTGTCGCATGAAGCTTATTTTCTTTTTGGTTCCCAGAAAATAAACTTACTTGAATTACGAATTTTCATGTTTGTTGTGAAGCAAAATTACCATGACTGTAGTGAACTTAAGTATGTTGGGGCTTTTTCAAAAAATTCATTATTCCTAGGCTAGGCATGACTTTCTGTCTCAAGTTTCACTGTCTAAACTTGATGAGGTTAGATTGGAATGTACAAAACGATAAGATTTAAGATATTTTCAGTTGAGAAAATTTGTCTGGAGTGTTTAGTCAAAATTCTTGATTTGCCTATAAAACGTTGACAGATTTAGCTGAGGTATCTTGTGAGTCCGTAAAAACCATGAGCTTGTTTCCAACCAAGGAGAATAACAGAGAACCGCAAAACTTCTCAACGATGGACTTATTTCCGCATCTCTCCACAGAAGAGATTCCAAAGACGGCAAATTTCAGGTGTGTTGAGTCAATTTCAAGCCTTTCACGGACCCATGCCATTACTTCAGAAACATGATGACCGTACACTAATTTATGGCTTTGGTGATTTTAACTTTCATGACGCACAGTGCATCTAAGTCTGTCACTAAGGAGCCTGGAATTGGACAGATGACAATCTTTTATGGCGGACAAGTTGTGGTGTTCGATGATTTTCCCGCTGAAAGAGTTGCGGAGATCTTGGCCTTTGCCAGCAGAGGAACATTCCCTACACAGAACAGCTTTGCTTATGCTTTTCCTCAGAGCCAGCCTTCGTTTCCTCATAATTCAATTGGATTTTCTTCTGATTCCTGCAGGCCAGTTTCTCCTAATGTAAATATTAATCCTAATATTTGCAATGCTTTGGTTCAAGGGCACCCTCAGTCACCATCTGGACCTGTGGTTGGTGGTAATTATCTTACCTTCACTGTAATATTTAGACGGATGGATGATTTGTGCCACTGTTTATGTGTTTCTAATCATAACTTCCTTTCCTTACAGACCTCCCATTGCTAGGAAAGCTTCACTTCATCGATTCTTAGAGAAGAGGAAGGACAGGTGAGATCACTTAAACGAATCAAAGATATTCGAAATCGAGAATTATTCTCGATCTCTGGTGTACCTATTTACATATATTCCTTCAGTCCCTTTATACAAGTGATATGTTGATTCTAATGAGCACCATATATATATATTATATATATTATGTTTGCAGGATTGCTGCTAGAGCACCGTATCAAACAAGCAACCCCATGGCGGCTCCAAATAAGCCAGCTGAATGGCTTGAATTGGCTGCAAAGTCGCTCCACACCTGACTATCAGAGCGTAGCTGCAGTTCTATCTTTTATGTAATGGAATTAGGATCCTGACGGCTCCTTTTGTAGCCATCTGTCATACAAGCAACTTTTGTTCCGAATTCTGATGAGCGTTTTTTTTCGGTTACAATGATAAGCTTTTAATAGATCTAACAAGCCGTTGGTCCTATTTGTTGTTCTATGTACTTTGCTTAGGAATTCCCTATAGTCGGGATCGCAACGTTTGGACTATTGTTTGTTGCACTTTACCTTTATTTTCAAACTGATAGAGTATAGAAGTCGGAATCGTGGAGAAGTTTCTGGTGAACCCCATGTTTGTAGTTCTGTTATTTCAGATACACTGCTCCTTTGTCTATAAATATTTGCCGTGCGCTCCTGTTAAATTGTGAAAAATGGATTCCATTTTGCATGGAACTCTCTTCTTCCTCTATATCCCTTCTTTGATCCCAGTTTATCTCCCAAGCAAAATAGCCTTTTTTTTGGCTGTTTTCATTTCTTTTGTTTTCCCCGTCTTCTACTCATCGAAAAGCCTTAAACAAACCTTTCTGTGCCAAGGAACTAGTGTGCAAAAAGAAAATATTCCATCTAGCACAACTTGAAATGACACCGTGAAGCCGCTAAGAATAATCAGAAAATAAATGGCTGTTTATTTGCATTACATTTTTGTTCCAAGCCTCCCCGCAAGTAAAGAAACGGTCCGTATCTCATCAGCCAGCCGCTGCTAGAGCGCTCCCTTGCATGCTGATCAAGTATATTCGTTCAAAGAAGAAAGCAGAGTGCTAAATTCGCTTTCTCATAAGCTCTTCGCAAAAGAAATTAATGGAACATGTATGCACTTACAAACCAGAATTGTCATATCCATATTTGCGTAAACAGATTTCTAAGCTGAATTGGTATTGGTGTTAATATCTGCAAGGCTTTTCTGGATTCTCCGTAGCAACAAGGGAACAGGTTTTTCCAAAACAGAAACATTGATATTTTTCCAAACATCAGAAATTGTGGGGAGTGCACCAATTTTCTCGGCTACACTCATGTCTTCTGGAAGAACAGAACCGAAAACTGTGTATGCTTTTTTCCATTCCCCGTGGTTTGCAAGGCTTATGAAGAATTCTGGTCCTGAATCAACCCAAGCAACTGAACCCCTTCTTATTGTTGGGCAGTCTTCCACCGGCATTTTCTTAAATGGGTTTCCCTGTGCTTCCAAGGTTCCTTGAATTAATGCAGAAGGGGGGCCAAAAGGAGCCTGTTGAAAACAGAGGATCTGCTTCAGTAGAAAATTCAGACAAGATAATAGCAAGAGTGATATAGATAAATCCATGTGAAGATCTCTATGAGTAGTCTTGATCTTACATTTTTTAAGTGGTTTCCTTCTGAATCCCATGATTGGCCTCGGCCTTCTGCCCGATAAAATTGGCAACCTGCACAATGGCGCAAAGCCAGCAACTCTAGGACGTAGGCAACTGATTGTGGAGCACAGTCAGGGAAAAGCTGCCCAACATAAACAAGAAGACACGAAAATATGACGCTTTAGAGACTTGATGAGTAACAACAGATCAAGAGCAAACAATATAAATTCATCGCATATACTTCAAGCAAGAAGGATGACAGACTCATCAGACAACAAGGAAGAAGGCTCAAAACTCCATAAAATCAAAGCATCAGCATTTTGGAACTCTCTTAAGCTTGAGCACTTACTTTGACGCGAAGAGCTCCGTGTTCTGTTTCCAGTTCAATGATACCCTGCAAAAATGAAAATGTGATGTCCCACTCAGATTCATGTCAAACCCATCAAATCATGCTATAAATGTCTTAGCATCTGAAGTATAGGGACTTGCATCACTGAACGATAAAAAAAAAGTAAAAAACAGAGATTCAGGTCCGCATCGATTGCTCATCAATTCCACTTTGGAAGAGGAGGGGTAATGGCCCAGCTTGTTAATATATTCCCAACAAACTGTTCAAAGGTATATATTAACAATACATCATCTTGTTGATCTCAGAAAGAACATTATTCAATTCGAATTTCAAACCTCTCAGCAGTCACCACCCATCCCTTTTTTCTTAATCTTCCCCCCCTCAACCTTAATCCAAAATATGTTGCCAGTGAGCAGAGTGAAAAACCATCCCACGCCTTATTATCTCAGTACTTCCTCCACTCTTTTCCACTTACTGCGCCTTTCTAGACTACCTAATTGTGAATGCATCAATTATATCAATCCTAACTGACATCCAAGGGTCAATAAAAGCAATCAAGGTTAAAAGAATTAATATGAGTAACAAATTAAAAGTCATCCATCAAGTAGAAAACTAGACTCCAACATTGGTAATGCTCTTTTTGTCTGGTCAAGCGTGCTTTTTCACGACAGTGCATGTGATGTGATGGAGAATATTGAAGCTTCTGTCAGTGCCTCACGGATATTTCACCGATTATTATCGAGTCAATTTTGTAGCAAGAAGGGGAAATAGCGTTTATAAATTAATGTATCCACAATAAGGAATAGAAAAGTAAAATTATTGTCTTACTTCTCCTTTTCCAAAGATAAGACCGGAAGTCCAACTAACTTTTTCTCCAACTTCTTGCCGTTCAGGGGCCAAGCTGTCCTTTTGTTTCTTCAACCAGCACTGGAAAAATGAAGTTATAGGATGGGACTAAAGCAAAATCCAAAAAACAAAAGACAAAAAAAAAACCAGAAAACCTCAAAGATTGATTAAACACCAATCACACGGAGGAATGCACAATTTTCTGGGGGCAGTACAGGCAATTGAATAAATATGATAGATCGTTTCTTCAAATACAATGACAAATATACTGTACTTGACATACTGCATGCATATCTTCTGATCTGATCGTACTCATTTAGTTCAGCAATTATGATTCACTACCAAGGCCATCCAAAATCAAGCCAAGCGTAAATCCAACAGATCGTCAAACAAATTCAAAATCACTTACCTCACCGAACTTGGATCCGCAAGTCTCACGATTCCCACAAAACACCCACGAATCACAGAGACAGGGCCCATCGTTCCCAGTACACATGGATTTACAAGCGTTGCAGCAATCCTCTGACTTATTAAATTTAAACTGAGAACCCCACTTCACAGCGGCTCCCCATAGTTCCAGGTTTTCGATTCCTCTACAGCATCCCCTGTAACTTTCCCCAGAATTCTCCATTGCCTCGCCATCTCCAACCAACTCTGAAGCTGAAGAGGTCCCTGTGGTTGTGAGCACTGCCGAGACGAAGGCGTAAACCAAACCGCATGAAATCAAACAAACCAAAAGAGGATCAAACGACCAGGAAGAGCGGTCTCCGGGTCGTGCGGTTTACGACCCATTAGAGAATGAGGGAAGAAGAGAGAAACCCAGAAAATGAACTGGATTAGCGTTTTGGTTATTCTGGGAAATGTTGGCCGTTGACCACCGAAAGAGGATGATTAATTACTTAGGATTCAATACAACAGTGCCACTTTCGTGATGCAAGTGAAACCATGAATGGGATTAGATGGGGAGCGGTCATGCTAATTCAAAGCACAGACTAGTGCGGTGAGCTGTTGCACTTGCAGGTTCTTTCCCTTTGAGTTCTGACAGTGGGGGAAAAAAATTAGGGTAGTGTTTGTCATTTTTCTACTTTAGACGCTGAATTTCATGTTTAACTACATCCATTCTTTCATTGGTTGGGGAAAAAAAGGGGGTTGCGGATGACTTTTATTTTTTGACCAGCACAAGTGACTTTTATTTTTGTGATTAAATTTTATTAAAAACATTTATGAAAATATTCCCCCTCTTTTAAATATTAAAAAAAATCAATTCATATTGTTTCATAAAATTAATTAAATATAACATTTATGTTGAAATTAAAAATTTTAAATTAAATTCTTCTTATAATTAATGAAATGAATTTATCTCATGTAAATAAACATTAATTTTATGCGAAGTAATTTAAAAAATATGATATGCGTTTTTTAAAATTTATAATTTGCTTATAAAAATTAAGAAAACATATGACAGTTTCTCTTATAACAAAATATGAAAAAAGTAATACATTAATTATTTAAAAGAACTAAACTTACTTATAACTTTGTTATTGTTTATCGAGCATTTTAATCAAGCATAACAGATATTTGACTCTCCAAGTTTGATCATGTCCCCTCAAAAAAAATTTTAAAGGATCAATTTCTTTTATATTTTTATTTCGTTTTGATTGTATTATATCTTAATTTTAGTTAAAGATAGCATTAGCGGAACCGCGGCGTCATGGTAGCGCGCCTAACTCCAGATCAGAAGGTTGCGTGTTCGATTCATGTTGGGGTCAAATTCCCAAGCCGTCCATCTCCAAGTCAACCTTCATAAAATTGTTAGTAATAATTATGAACTTTAAATTATTAAAATTTTACTAAGATATTGTGCTTTTTATTATAATAAATTATTTTTTATTAATTAACTTAAAATTTATAATATATTTTAATAAATTCCTAATTAATACTATAAAAATACCCAATTATTTTTTATTAATTTTTTAAATGATAACAAAAAATTATAAGTAATAACTTATAATTTATAATTAATTCTTATAAATTATTAATTGGTATTATAAATGATTTCAAGCATATTTAGTATATTTTTTAATTAATTATTTATATTTTTAATTTTAAGATCTGTTATTAAAATTTTAATAATTTAAAATTATAATTGTTTTTAATATTTTTATAAATATTTTTATTATGATTATTTAAAAAAAGGTGACCCACAAACTTCCATCAATTATTAGTTTGTTTTAATCCAAACATTAAAATTAATGTGGCGGAAATTGTAACTCTACCGGCAAAAATAGATGTAGGCGTGGCAGCTGGACTAAAATATTCTCGAAAAGGTACACATTGTTCGGCTAAAAAAGAAAAAGAAAACACATCATTCTTTTAAAAGAATTATTTTAAAATCCCATTCACTATAATTAATTATTCTCAATCAATTGACACCTAAACTTAAAAAAAAGGATAACATTTGTTATCATTTTTTTTAATTCAATTGTCAATGAATTTAAAAATAATTAATTATTTTGAGTGATATTTGTATATAATTCTTCCTATTTTCTTTAACCAATTCAAATAACTATAATCAGTGTTCTATTATCCACTTTAAAGAAGTAATGCAATATTAATTTCCTTTTCTAAGATAATTTGATTTCGGTAAAATAATTCCATGGTAATATACTAACATCTAAAGATCATTCGGAATCAATGATTGCTAGAACTTCTACATTTATATGATAATAATTGTTTCAAAAGTATCTAACTAATGATGCTTTAGTGGCCAGTGATTGTTCTGAGGACGATAGTCAGTTGCTCCATGTGGCAGTGGAATTGGCTGATTTTGTTTTTGTCTGTTTGTTGATACTATTCTTCTTTTTGTTTCTTTCTTGCTATTACTTGTTTGGTTTTTCGGTTTTATTTGCTAGTTTAGTTTTGTGTGTTAGTTTGTATTGTATAGGTTTTTTTGAGTGTTTTTTTCCTTAATTTTGGCTATTAATGTGTGCTGTAGTGACCTTGTCAGTAACCAACCTTAAATTCAATTAAATAGACCAATAATTAAAACTAATGATCAACCTTGGCGAAAAATAATTTTAAGTAATTGACTTTGAAAACATTGAGAATAATGGGATCTCCAAATTATTTGAAAGTAAATAATAAAATATAAAAACTTGAGAATACCTAAAATCAAAAGCAGAAAAGATTGTAGAAACATAGGATAAGAATTGAGTATTTAAAAATAAGGCACACAAGGGCAAACAGACATTTCAATAATTTGTATACATATGTCATGGCCAAATTGCACATTTGCCTTGACTTGTGGCACAAGACCACATGCCACAGCCAACAATAAGATTTGCTATGGCCAACCCTCATGAAGCAATTCATTGTAGCTAGGGGTGGAGGAGGGGAAAACCATTAAGAGCCATGACCCTCTTTAACTTTTTATTTTTTTTTAGTAAAATTTAAGAGTTATAGATTTTTAGCCCCTTAAATTGACACATTATAAAAACCTTATGATATTGGATGAAATTTTTATTTCAATTCTTTAATAGTCTTTTTGCGCATGTATAGTTCACTATTTCAATAGCTTGAAGATATAGTTGTCATATAATCTATTTATGTTCAACAAAATAATATTACATTTACTCTTAAACATTGATATCATTTTATTTTACTTTTTTTTATATTTAATGAAAAAAATTATGAGAATTATTACTAACAAACTTTGTCAAGTACTGCAAAAAAATTTCAAGATATATTAAATGCTATGTGCTTGATATTACCCATAAAATTATTTATCCAAACGTTGAGAGGCTATGGTTAATATATGTTCTTCTAGAAAAAAAAATACTTTTTTCTATAATAACCAAGATATAAAATTTATTATATGAATAATTTTTATTATGATATATTTATATTTCATTAACATACAGAATTTGTAACAACTGAGCATTATTATCATGTTAATTTATTTATTTACTATAATTATCAATTGAAAGGATTAAATAGTAAATTCAATAAGCAGTTAATAGAATGTTTTTGATTGAACAAACTTTAAATCCCCATGATATATTTAAATTCTTCATGTTTATAGAGAAGATGAAATCTCTGCAAATTTAATGATAGTTTATATTAAGAAGAAAAATTTCTACAAAATTTATTGTAGATATGATAATTAACTATTCTTATGTCATGAAAAAATAATGAGCACAACTTAAAAAATGAATGTACAATCTCTATTGTCATATATATATATATATATATATATATAAAGTTGAACATAAATATATACATTGAAATATTTATATTACTTAGTGATATACTCCCTCCGTTCAAAATATAAAATATTTTTTGAGGAGTTAGATGTTAAAAATATAAGACATTTTAGTCTTTCAAGGTTTAATCATTGCTTTTTTTTCAAAAGTGCCCCTATTAATAATGACTTTATATTTATTATAGGGTGTTTGATGGGGGTAAATATAAAAAAGATAAAATTAGTTTGGAAGTAGGTAACTACTTTATTGGGGGTTGAATGAGTTATTTAGGTTAAAAATGCCTTAATACTTTATAACAAAATGAAATCTATATATATATATATTTTGTTTAATTTTGTTTCAATTACCATATATACTTTGTTATTTCGGCCTCCCTAATAAATTTTTTTGACTTTACCCTTGGCCATGACCAACAAAACCATTTGCTACGACACACACCTAAAAATAGTATAGTTATGATAGTGGGAAATTTAAACTTTCAAAACTCCCAATTAATTGCTCGAACCTTCAATTGAAGTGATCTAAGAGTCGACACAAAGATAATTAAGAGACCTACCTACTGGTCTCGGTTTCACTATAATTCAATACCAAACGAAGATCATAGAATAGTCGGTGCCAAGTTAAGCATTTATGCATAAAGCACACTACAAGTGTCTCCTCTCCCCTGATTATTACAATTATATTCCACCTACATAAAACTCATACATGTATAAATCATACTAATATTAGCATAGCATATATCCGAAAGTATGACTCATCAATCATCCAAACATATTTACATGGTTAACCTTTCCTAAAAATATGAGACCTATAACAGCATAGCCTTCAGCCCTTTAAGCTGGCGAATGCAGTGCTGATGCGCGTCCCCTCACAGGCCTATATGCTACTTTTCCCATGGCAGTACATGGGTTATTCCTTAAGGTAGGAAAGGTTGAGGGCTTGATCCCTGAAAGGTTTCAAAAGAAAGACTTCTTTGGTGAGGTAAGGAATAACCTATACATTCCTTAAGGGGAAAGTTGCATGTAGGCCCATGAGGGGACACATGCCAGTACTACATTCGCCAGCATAAAGGGTTAGGGGCCATGCTATTACAAGACTAAATAAGCAAAATACCCAAGACAATAAATGAGGTTACATGCAACTAATAATTAATCCTGTTAACAAACAAATCCTAGAATTGGCAAAATATATAATTCATTACATCACATAGGCAGTTAGAAGCATCACAACCTAAATCTCAACTGCTTGGTCTCTTGGAAATATGTTAATTAACAAGAATGAGATTAAACAATCTTAATAACTAAGAAATTTGATTAAAGCATATAAAAGTGTAACATTCACCATAAACAAACATAAATATCACACAAGACAATCCATACATTTATCACAATGCATCATCATGCCATAATCCACATAATCAAATGCAACCATGTCATACCATTTCTTATATCACCTAACCGAATCTAAAGGCTACTAATTCATATATGCTTAACCTGTGTGACTAGGGTAGCCTCATTTTCCATGTGTGAAGCGTTACCTAACTAAAAATTCTCATACTTACTCTTGGATCATAGATTTTTCCTTCTCAAATTTCGAGGTGTTATAAGTTTCTAACCTACACCATCCCTTTAAAGATCAATAATATCAAGCATTATGCCTGACCCAAATCCATGCCATTCCTAAATGTTAATAGCAATACTAAACACATGTATAAATAAATTTGTCAACTACTGTGCACAAACTTAGTAAAGGCCATACCACACGAATTTTTCCAATAATACCTTTTACTACTCCAAGGTAAACTTCTACCCATTATGAGCATGCAAGTTCAATAAGCATATGCCAACTTATTCATGCTTGCAATCATCACTCATAGTTACATAAACATAGGCATATTCATTTTCAAAACCTCATGAACTTGCATGCATGATCCCTTACAAACATAATCATAACCAAGTCATATACACAACCATTATGATATGCAACCAACACATCAACAAACATATTTATCAAGTCATTAATCACCATAATCATGGGATACATATTCTCAAGAAATGTAACTTTCTCACCAATAGGCCAGTTTCACAATCACATAATAACCCATAAGGTAACACTATCATGCTCAATGACATCAACACCAAACCATGTCATCAATAATGGTATCAAGCTACAATTAACCAACACAATCATATATTAAAATTAAATGCTTAGTTATCTCAATTCTTGGGTTTACCACTCTTGTAACTTTATATTTCTCAGGGAGCTTCCCCATGACCTAGCAAGCTCAAAGTAATAACTCTACAGATTGAGGTTAACAAACATAATTAATAACTAATCATCACTAATTAATCCTTAATCATGATTAAAGACTAATATCCTCATTAGCATGATTAAGCATAAATCACTTTCATTAGCTTGTTTAACTTTAAGGGTTAACGAGCAAAATAGACCCTGAAAAGTGCCTTCAACTTTAAACTCTTAAAATATGCAAAAACCCTATACTTTTAAATTTATAACAAAATAAACCTTGACTGTTAAATTTTTTAATGCCGTTACTGTTTACTGTGGGCCCTAATTAACGCTAACGTGTCATTATGAATTAGCGTCACAGACCCTAAACTATTATATTTGTAGCATTTTAAACTCTTAACTTTAAAATTTTGAGCAAATTATCCTAAACTTTATATATAGAACATTGACTATTATATAGACTAAATTAGCCTCAATATGATTCATCACAGTGAATGTGTAGTTGCCCATGGCAAATGACCTATAATTTTATGGAATGACATTTTTTGTTCCTTTTTTTTGCAAAGTTTTCCAAACAATTGGTATCTTATGCTGCCATATACTTTATAACTCTAATTTAATATTATTTTAAATAATATTTATTTATTTAATAATAAAACTTAGGATCCTTTTTGAAAGGAAGTTTAAATATTAGATAATTTTAATTAATCTATTAATTTGAGTTTTAAATTTGTTGATGAAATCATCGACTTTTGCATCCATTGTTTGTAAAATCCTATAATACTTAAATTTCTTTTCAAATAAGATCCCAAATTTTCACCATTAAAAAAATAAACATTATTCAAAATAAAACTAAATTAGAATTATAGAGTATACAAAAGCATGAGATGCCAATCATTTAAAAATGTTACAAAAAAAGGACAAAAAATATCATTTCACAAAATTATTAGTCATCCGCCGTGGTCAACGATGTGTTCACCACGATGAACCATACTGAGGTTAATTTAATCTACATAATAGTCAATGTTTTATACATAAATAGTGGTGCTAATTTTCTCAAAAATTCATAGTTTAGGGTCTAAAAGGCTATTAACATAATAGTTCAGAGTTCAGAATGCTACTAACATAATAATTTAGGGTCCGTGGAGCTTATTCGCAATGACATGTCAACACTAACGATTAGGGTGTTAAAAATAGTAATGGTGTTAAAAAATTTAACGATTAGGGTTTATTTTGCTATAAATTTAAAAGTTCAGGGTTTATTTTGCACATTTTAAGAGTTCAAGGTTGAAAGCGCTTTTCAGGCAATACTTCAGGGTCTATTTTACTCATTAACCCTAAGTCTAATTAAGCTTAATGAATACTGCTAGCTAACCTCTTTAGCTTAAAATTAATTAATTATTTAACATCAAGATTAACTCTAAACCCTCATTAATGGCGTTTAATGATGCCAACCACTCAAAACCAAGATTAAAAATATTTATTAGTATCCATGGACTCCATTAAATTAAAGTTATATAAATGGCTAAACTTGGTTGTCATTTCGAGTAGCCTTCACTCCCCTAAGTTAAACCAAAAATAAAAGCTTGTAGAGGTAAAAGAAGAAGAAAAGAGACTCATCCAATGATTTAGAAGCTCCAAATCACTTCCAAAATCCTCTGAAATAAAACCCTAGTAGAGCTTCTCATTCTCTTCATGAACTCACTCTCAAAATTCCTCTCTATTTTTGTGCAAAATCTAGATTTAAAATCTGCTTGTATTTGCCATGACACACTGCATCATCTATCACAACGAATGGTTCAAAATAGACAACATCATTTAAGCTCATAAATTTGGGCCTAGAATGAACCTTTAACTCTTTAAACCTTATTTTAGACCTCATATAAGGTCTAATGGAACCAAATGGCCATCCAAAATTTATAATTAACTTCTAATTATCACAATTAATTAATTAGACATCATAATTAATTAATCCAACCTTTGGATTAAATTTTTGAGATGTTATATGTGTGCCTATATTTTGTTTTGGGATTAATAAAATTGACCTTTTTGGGTAAAAAAATTGTTTCAAAAGTATCTTGATGTTGCTATCCATTGTTATTAATATATGATTACCACTGGACAACGAATCCTATACTTGATAGAATCTGAAATGAGTTGGTGAAACTTTTGATAAATTTTATATCATATAGAAGCAGGATATAGATTTTTGCCAATTCTTTGTCCAACAATTAAACAAAAATGGTTATCTTCATTCATAGTGAACGTATAATATTAATGAAGCACATGCTCTAAATCAAATTCCACGGCCGAACTGTTTTCTCTCTGCCTTTTTTTACAAGGAAAAAAACATTATAACTTTCGCAGCTTTGTGATTTTTGGTTTGTGACTGAAAGTAACACCAATCAAGCCTTTTTACAAATAAGGAATCTGATACATTATTTAGCTGATAAACACAAACCCCATCTATGAACCAGGCTTGATATGTTCTTGAACATAATATACAATGCAAATATGACAGTTGTCACTGTGTTGTAGCATAGTCACCACTAACATCAAGTTGAGATTCTTCATCATCATCATCATCCTCACCGTCCAATGAACCTCCTCCACCAGCTTGGCTTCCACCCTTGGAATCTTTCCCCGGTGTCATTGCCTCTTGAACGATTCGCATTATTTCTTCAACACTCTGGCTCGGTTGATCTTTCTGCGCTTCCTCATTCACTTTTTTTCAGCTTCAGCTTATCTTCTTTAGGCAAGTTCTTCAAAAACCAAGGGTGCTCTTTTACTCCGGATTGTTATCCTCTTTCAACAAAAAAATCACAACAAATAGTTAGTTTGCACATGCAAAACATAAATAATTGTGTCATTATAAGGTGATAAGAATATAAAGAGATGCACATACTTTGGCAGGATTGGCGACGAAGATGCGAGAAAGAAGATGTCTGCAATCTGGCAGAGAACGTACAATAGTCGGGTAGGGAGTACTGAAACACTCATTATTCTCTGCCAACAAGAGCAACAAATTAAGTTTCAGTTTATTTGTCACACATAGTTCACAAGTGTGATGTTGATGATGATAGGATCTCACTCCAATGGTCTTTCGGAAATCCTAGGATCTTCAGGATCTTCAAATGGATATCCTCCACTAACATGACATAAAGCGTTACACCACATGACCAAACATCTGCAATCTAAAACAATCACCAAATTGCAAAACAACATCAAGCGTCAAGCATAGCTTCATAAATCAGATTCATTGACACAAATTTCTAAGGCAACTCCGATACCTTTCCATCATACTCTTTTCGTGACAGAACCTCGGGAGCAATGTAAGCAGGAGTTCCAACTGTAGATTTCGGTTGAGAGTGCAGTATAGCAGACTGCATATATCATACATAGTTTTAAGGACAAAAATTCAGGGTTCTCAAGAAAAAAGGTTTATTTTAAGTGACAGGTACTATGCACCAACCTTGGAGTAACCAAAGTCACATATTTGAGTCGAGGTGTTGGCTTCCATCCAAGAGCGTGTTTTCCAACTTCAGATCTCTGTGACAAATTTGCTGCAGCAAAAGCATATACAGATTGTAAGAAACACGTAAGTTTTTTGTACTGAATGACAATGCAAACTTACCATTGAGTGACAATAGCTAACTCCAGATATTAGTTGCTGGAAGAAAAACCTCGCCTGCGAGATAATTAGTCATGTAGTAAATATTTGAACACAGTTTTTTAACTGTTGTAGCTGAATTTTTTTTTTTAACCAAAAAAAAAAAAATCTGAGACCCGTCTTCACTGAATCGACCAGCATTACAGATTCTCTCAAAGAGTTCACACCACCTGCAGCATACTCCATGACAATGGCTAAATGAGTTGGGGTCAGCAAGACCTGCACAAAAATCTCAAATTCATTATTTGCGGAGAAATCTACATAATATAATTCTCTTGGTTTGCAAGATAATTGTCCAAAATAATACCACAAGCAGGTTCATTCTTTTCTGCATATGATGTCAAGTTGTGAAACAATAAAAAATTGTAACAGTGTAATTCGAGAGTTGAGACTTCAATGCTTTACTATTTACCCCGTCCAATGTTTCCTATTCCATATCTTGAAACTAAAAAGTGACACTTCTAAGTACAAAGGGGAAAAAAAATAAAACAAAACCATTACCTCTCTAAACTTGATAATGTTCGGATGCCTTAAAGATCGGTGGTTAATGATCTCCCTCTGAACTTTCTCGTCAATCTGAAAATGAAAAAGCAGACATTTCGAAAAAGATGGAGGTCAGGATGAGCAAAGCAATTGGAACAAACATAAAGGAAATGAGAAAACCCAATCATCAGTGTCTATAATTTTATTGGATTCACTTTTAATTTCTACATTTTTTTTATTATTCAATCCGTATAGTTTCATCAAGATTGAGTGACATTTGTTATTAAGGTCTATAATTTTGAGAGTTAAAGAATTGTACAGATTAAAGCAAAGTCTGACAAAACTATTTGGGATTTATAGTTGCGTTTTCCCAGAAAATAACTTATAAGATTGCTTCTGATACCCATGTCAAGAGTGTAGATTGAGATGATGTAATAAGCCAATTGTGGATAGAGACACAAACGACAAAAACATGAACTTTTTCATCGTTTTACCAAAAAAGGAAAATCATCAGACATCAGCTTAAATGTTGCCAGCATTTGCAAACACGACTAAGGTTTCAACATCAGAAGCAAAGGATATCAATTAAAAAAAAAAATTCAGAGTGGCTTTTTTAAGGGTTCAAGCAGAATGGGACATTTTAATATGAAAATTACCATTACCAATAAGCAAGAAAAACAAAGCCTTGGCTGCATTGAGACAGTACATGGAAGAACAATTATCAAAACATGCAGGAAGAAAGCACATGGAGGAAGCAAAATCTGTTAAGACAGACTTTCAACAATCAATACGTATCATAATTACCAAACCAGTTTGCAGTAACCTGAAAAATCAAATGAGTAAGTAAAAGCAAATGTCGGACACTACTTGAAAATCTCTCAGAATTTACAGCTTTCAAGGATTGCCAATCCCAACAAATAAACCATAGGCTAATCCAGATAGGAGAAGATAACAGAGAGAGATGAATAGCAGAGAATCGAACATATTTAACCAATAGCATTGATCCCCCTAGGAATTCTCTGCCTACTCATGTAGCCTAGCAAAAGATTTTACCTTTTCCCACTTCTATGTACTTGACAGCACAAGCTCTTTCGTGATCTTGTCTCTCACCAAACTGGCCACTCCGAAATTCCTGAACCAAGTTCTTTCAGTGGCTCATACGTTCCTCCTATGTCCACCCTCACAAGCTTCTACGAAGATCGCACACTGCACACAAACCCGGAATTGGCAAACCAGAACGCAAGACCAATGAGCACCAAAAGAATAAAAATTAAAACACCAAAAAAGTAATAAAAAAGGAAAAGAAGTCTAATTTAATAAACAAACACACGCAAGCCTCAGAGAGATTGAAGTAAAACGCATCCACAAATCATAAGAGACCCTGAAAAAAGCAGGTAAAGTTGTCTGAAAACACAGGTACCACCCAACTCACCTTTTAGCAGATCAGCCAAACGCCCTTCGTACGTAAGAAAAAGTTAGAATATATAATATATATATATATATATAGCTCAAGTCGATTGTACTGGTGTGTTTTATAATATCTGTAATATCTGGCTGTTGCAAAAAATAGGAGCTAATCTCGGCTCATACTAACTATAATTGGTTACAGGAGAAACAAGATGAATCGCACAAAATTGGGACAAACTCTCAACCAATGAAGAAATTAAAGATAATCTTATAAAACAGAATCAGGATCGCGGTGATGTCTTCTTTTTCTCCTTGTCAAACATGCTCAGGAGAATTGCGGGACACGTTTCTCAAAGGGTTAACTTTTAGATCAAGAGTCGCTTGCAAGAGAAGCCTCGTGGTGACACTGACTGACAATGACACCGTAGTGATCGGGTCGTACCCGTATGCGACACGCGCACGACGATTCATTTAATTCATGATTAAGCGTGGCTGTGCCTGCCTACAATACAACGTATCACTAGCTGTAATGTTGTCCGTGGGTATCTCTACTCTCTACGGCGCATGATTGGTCGGTTTCGTTGTCCGATATAAAATTGGGATTATTATATTAATGTTATCCGTCGGGATCAACTTGGCTTTAATTTAAATAGATTTATAAGAAAAAGTACGGATGAATGTCATATTTTGATGATTTAGTTTAAGTTTAATTGACTTTCAAAGTTAAAATCATTTTTTATTTTTAAACTTGCCTCTTAAGAAATAAATAATAATACAATTTAATTATTCTTAAGTTAATGTAGATTATATTGAGACGATGTTTAAGATTGATGATTTTGTTTCCTTTTAATTAAAAAAAAAATGTGAGGTGAACTAATGTGAAAAGAATTTGTGAACAAAATATAAAATTAACAAGTACGTGCAATGTTATCTCGAT
>NW_026557440.1:0-21948 GCF_029017545.1 Prosopis cineraria | reverse complement strand
AAAAATTAATGTATAAGTCTCTATAGTCAATGATAGTGTCATGTACGAGTGAGGGTGGGTACCTAACATATGCTCCCTTTCTTTTTTTTTTTCTTTTCTTTTTTTTGGCCTCATTATGCTCCCTTACTTGGGAAAATTATATATAACGTATGCAATTATAGATTTTGTACTCATTTTTTTATATTTTGAACATTAAATTCATTTGATTTTTTTTTCTAAACCTGAATTTAAATTTTTCAACTTTTTAACTCCAAAATTTAGCAATACAATAAATCTATATAATTAATTTTTAATTTATTTTTAAAATTTTTGCACTATTACTACTTATAATTGTTCAAAATTAGGTTAAATTGATGGTAAAAAAATATTAGGTTAATTAAAAGTCAAGGATATTAATTGTAACTAGTAATTTGTGTCATTCTTTAAGGCCATGTTTGGTATATTAAAATTGTGAAAAGGAAAATAGAATTGGACATGGAATTCTTCAGTTGACTTTTTTTTGGTATACTAGAATTGCTTTCTTGAAAGAATCTGATTCTATCAAAATTGATGAAATCCAATTCCATTGTAGAGACCATGGAATCCACTAACTCAACATGGAATTGGCTTATGTGTCATTAAAAAAATAAAATAAAAGGTATTTTGAACTTTAAAAGTATATTCTTTATTTTTTTTATCATTCTATCTATCAAAAACTCTTCTCTCATACCAAACGAGGCCTAACATATTTGAATTTGATGAATGTATTTAATACAGATATAAATATATTTATATTATTTAAATTAATAAAATTTAAATTAATCAATAATTATAAATTTATATTTTATTTGAGATTAATAAAGAAATAAATTTATTTATATCATTGAACAATTCAAATTATACATGTATTCAACGCCAGCATCAGGTATAATCGGGATCCAATTCCCCCTTTAACCTGTTAGTTTTCTTTTTCAGCTGAAGAGGAAGGAAGGTCGAAGGTGCATGGGAAAACACAAGGTACTCGTATGAGGTGGGATCCTAGATCTGGGGGTGAAATTTTACTGGTTTTTGACTCTTATTTATTCCCATCTTGGCGCCACCCACCACCTTTGTAAAGAACAAGAGAGAGGGTGGGATCCTAGATATGAGGGTGAAATTTTCGATTCTCAGAAAGTTTATTCGCTGATACTTCTGTTGAATTGGTTAAAGACATGGCGTTGGAGCTGGTAGGGGGAGCTGTATTGGGACTTGTGTTTGAACAACTCCGAAAGGAAGTATGGAGGGTGAAGAACAACGTCGTGACGTTCAAACCCAAATTGGAGGAACTTGAAGAAACACTTCGATTTGTTATGTCCTGTCATCGAAGAGATTGAAGAACTAAACAGACGATTGAAAGGGACCAGATTACAGAAGGGAAACTTTTGCCTTGAGGAGATTGCTAGAAGATGGTACGAAGCTTGTTTCCAAGTGCTCCAAAATAGGAAGCTGGAACTTTCCCAAACAGTGTCATTACAAGGAGAAGCTGATGGAACTGGATAACAAAATCTTGAAGTTCCATAACCTTCACATGCAAGCTCATATGGCAAGGGATCAAAAGAAGACCTTGCTAATGGTGAACCCACATATTCATGTTTCTCAATCTTCAAGGCTATCCAAATCTTACTATGGGCCACACTGCCTTCTCCTCTTCCAACGATTCTATCAATGAGGTGATTATAATTTATGTTTTGGTTAACCAGTCATACTCGAATTCTTGGATTGGGGGCCTCAAAAGAAAAGAAAAACCAGACAAGTGAGAACATACTCTTAGATAGAGTTTATGGGGCTGTATGAAACTGTTTTTATTTTATTATTTTAAGAACTGATGTTTTGTAAAATATGTTTTGAAAACAAAAAAATAATAAATATGTGTTTTTTTTTTTTTTTTTCTTATTCTTTAGAACAATAATTAAGAATGCTTAAAAATTATTTTTATTTTTCTGTTCTTTAGAACAATATTTTTTTTGTGTTCTCCAAAACACATTTTAAAAAATATGTCACCAACAGTTTTTTTTTTGTTCTCTTGTTCTGGAGAACAGAAAGCTGTTGTTAGAATAAGTTTTCAAATAGGCCCCATGTTTTTTTCCCCCTTCCACTCAGATTAAACCCCTTTGATTTAATTTATTTCAAGTGAATGTTTTTGAATGATAATATTAAAAATGTATTATTGCACCAACAAACATTGATATAATTGATAAGTATTTAGCTTCATGACTATTGATCCATAACCTATTTAGCTCATGACCTTTTTTTCCAAACGTTTGTTAAGGCTTGTTGGTGGGTGATTAGTAAGTTTATATATAAATGCTTTTTGATCCAACCTTGATGAATGCGTGATACCCAGCTCATCTAAATAAAAGTGATTATTGCATATTACTCTATACTTTTATTTTTGAAATAGAAAAAAATATGGCCTTATATTTAATGCTTTTAAATCTAACTTTGAGCTTTCCATATCGCAGACTTCGGTGCTTCTGCTTCGCATCTTTTCTCTTACAAATCAGCTGAATATATCGTTCTTGAGGGAATGGCGGAGGAGTCCTCAAGTACGAGTAATGGTAAGGAATACGTACGTTTTTGCTGCATATGTTTCTTCGTCTTTTACATAAAATTGGGGTGAATACCGTTTGTTCATGTGAAGTTTAAGATAAATTCACTCTTCACTTCTTGTAAATAAAAATAACATTACTTCCTACAGCCCAGCCTTAGACCTTTTAAAACTCCCATTACTCAGCTTCATATGAATTGCAATAACCCAAAGAAAAGGAGAAACCCACCACTCAATTTCCATAACTATCTCTAATAACACATCCACAACTAGATTTCTGCTCTAAATTAGCAACAGCCCCATCTACATTCAGTTTCATATCCGCTGAGGTGGAGGGGGGTTCCATTTTTCCTGTTTATTATCCATCAAACTCAGTCCATTATGGGGGTTAGCAACGTCTTGAACGAAGCTACCTCTTAATTTCAGAGCAGCAGTAGGGCAACGTGGTTTTTGGAAACCATTATTAAATACAAACTCTTCTCTCCAGTGCCACAATTTCCAAATAGGCACCCCCCAAGTGAGCTCCCATTTAAAACTCACATTGGTTGGCATATTTCTCTTCAGATTAGCCAAGATCCATTCCTCAAGAATAGCTGAAGAAAACTGTGAATAATGTATAGGTGCCACCAGCTTCTTCCCTAACTTTAGCGCGCGCACTATCCCTTAAAATATATAGAACATCTTCGGATTTTGCTTTGCACCTGTCACAAATTGGTGAGCCCTGTGACCAAGAGCTTCTCCACTGGTTTGTAGGAAGTCTTTTGTGAACACTTGCCAAATGAAAAATCTGATTCTCTCAGATCCCTCCCATTTCCAAATTTCCTAATAAACAGCATTATAATTACTTTCAGGATGGATTCTCTTCAATTAAGAAATAAGCACTCTTAATTGAGAAAACCCCACTAGAATTACCGACTCATGATATCACTGCCTCTGTTCAACCGTGGTGGTAGGATAGGAATAAGCCGTTGTATAACGTCACTTGGAATGCTACCAGATGCTCGGGTAAAATCCCAAACACCATAAGCAACCCAATCTGCAGCTTTACTCTGCTCTTCCTCAGGCATAGTTGGCCTCAAACAGAAATCTGTAATTCTGAACTCTGGTGCAAGCCAATAGTCATCAAAGAAATTTACTTCTTGTCCATTTCTAATCTGCCATTTCATACCTCTCTCAACTATATCTCTTGTTGACAAATATATTGCCACAATTGTGAGTCACCTCTGTTTGCAGAAAGTAGGTTTTCATCACATTGAAGCATATACTTCTGCTGTAAAACCTCAGCCCATAAACTGACAGTACCCTTCACATGATTCCAAGCTATCTTTGCTCCGCAAGCTCTGTTAAGAGGCACAAGTTTTTGAATCCTAGACTACCATAGGATTTAGGTAAGGTAATATTATCGCAACTAATTGGATGATACCCCTTATTGCTGTCTCCACCCCAAATAAAGTTTCTTTGAAGCTTTTCAACCTCAATGCATTGGGTACAGAGGAATGGAGCTCAAAACAGATTTTGCTGGAATGACATGGCCTGCAGTTGAAAGGCAATTAGCCTTCCGCCCAGCAAGTTTAGCTTTGACTTTCTCCACAACATGCCAAAATCTCTCCTTGTGTTTTTTTGTATTCCTTTTAAGAGGAAATCCCAGATAATTGCCAATATCTTTAGTTATCTCCATGTCCGCTAGTCTTTTCAATTTTCTTCTCAGATCAGCTTTAACATTTTTTGAGAAGGAAGTAGATGATGTGCCCTTATTGACTTATGCAGAAGACATTCAAGCAGTTGAGCATAGTGTGAGTCTGATATTCAGAAGCCTCACCCAACAAGAGTAAATCGTTGGCAAGCATAAGATGTGAAATAGACGGCCCCCTCTTAGTGATAAGTATAGGTTTCCAACGACCTTTATGCAGAGCATCACAGATTATATGAGATGACCTGTCCATGCACAAAACAAACAAATAGGGTGAGATTGGGTCCCCTTGATGAAGACCATGTTGAGGGGTGAAAAATTCAGTTTGCATGCCTTCCCAAAGAACATCACAAGACACTGAGTTAATAAAGTCCATGCTCAGGTCAATAAATGTAGCATTGTAGCATCCATCCCTGATTCAGTAAGAGTTTGTTAAACAAAATCTCAACTCATATGATCATATGCTTTTTCTAAATCAATCTTCAAAGCCACATAGCCCTTTCTTCCTTTAGCCTTATTCATAATGTGCATTGCTTCTTGCCCAATAATAATTTGTCTTGAATGTGCCTCTTGGAAATGAAGCTGGATTGGAATGGAGACATCAACTTACCCATGATGGCCTTCAATCTCATAGTAATAATCTTCGTGATGCACTTGTAGTAAACAGTACACAATTAAACAGGTCTGAAATGCCCTACAATCTGTGGATTTCCTTTTTTGGGATAAGGGAAATAAGAGTTCTATTAGCATCATCTATAGAGATTTTTCCTTGGAAAAATCTGTAACAAAGTTGCAAACAGAATCACCCACAATTTTCCAGTTTGCTTGGAAAAAAAAAAAAAAAGGAGAAAAGCCATCAATGCCGGTGGCTTTGTAAGGTCCCATAGCAAACACTGCTTTACGAATTTCTTCAGGTGAAGGAATGGCAGTCATAGTTGAAGCATTAAAACTCTCACTTCTTGGAAAAGAAATAGTGGAAGTAAAGTTTTCGTTATTCATTGTTTCCTCCTGGAAAATATTTTTAAAATAATGAAACACTAGATTTTTCAAAGCCTCTTCATCAACCCAATTACCATCATTATCTTTCAATGCTGCCGCCGTATTTCTTCTTCTTCTACTGGTAGTCTTGAGGTGGTGATATCTAGTATTCCTATCCCCTTTTGTGATCCCATCAGTACGAGCCTTTTGGTACCATTTAGTCTCTTTTAGTTTCAGAATTTCATCTAATTCTAATTGTAAATCATGCTCCAGATTCCTTAAAAAATTCGAAGTAGGATAGGAATTTGAAATTTGGATACCATGAATACATGCCGGAACATGTTTTTTTCCTTCTTCCAACCAAACTAAGAGCTTCCCTATTCCAAATAGAGACAGACTCTTTAAAATCAGATAAATTACATTCAAGAGTGGCACTACCATTCCATTTCCTTTCAAGAAATCACAGAATCCTCCTTGAGATAGCCACATGGTCTCAAAACATAGATATGATCATAAACCATCCAAGGTCCTCCTGTTAAGGCTTGAAAATAATCTTCTTTATTGGACAACTTCACAACAAAGTAGCCATGCCCAATGTCAATCAGATTAATAATTCCACGTTTAGCCCACATTGTCTTAAGCCTTGACTCTAAGGCTTTGAAACCAATACTTCTTCCCAGCAACTTAACATTGACTGGTTTCCTCCATGCCTGTATAGTCTTTTCTTCACTTTGCTTGGAAAAAAAGAAGATGGGAAAGTTCCTTTTAGGGTCGTTGAACAGTTTTGAAATCAGGTTCCTATTTCTCCAAAGACTGAGACTTATCCTCATCTGAGTCCGAGTCTTCATCTTCATCCTTATCTTCCTCAGATAATTCTTCTTGTCTGGTCACTCTCTCAACTCTTCATCAAAAGTTGGTCTACTATTACTCGCACCAGCAGCTTCTTTAAGCTGGGGCCAATATCCTTGTAGTAAATTGCCTTCAGTTGCTTGAAATCCATTCTTAACCTTCTAAGAACTACGTGCAAGCTGGTCTTCTTCTTCCTTGGAGGTGGGAGTTTCAGGAAGCAGAGAGAGTTTTTTCCTCTTGACTTTCCCTCATGTGGTCTTTTATTCCTTTTCCCCCCCCCGCATGTAGTCTTTTTTTAATTGAAATCGAAATTATCATTTCTATACGACAAACCCAAATTGGTTACAATTTCCACTCTGATTACTTTCCCTCGAATTAGTCCTTGTTAGTGTGGATATGGATATATTTTATCAAAAACTCATTGGCTTAGTCTAATTAATAAACAGCGCACGTACAATCAATTAAGTAAACTGATTAATAGGATAGTGGAAAAGGTTATGATTGTTTAAGTATAGGGTCTTAGATTCTAGTATATGTAATATACAATTTTTTTTTTCAGGAGAGTTGCTCTTAATTGAATTTGATAATACTCGAATGTGACATTCATTAACCAAATTCAATAACATTTTGCATTATAAAGTAGTGTGAGTTTTGCAAGTAATTAGGCACAGCCAAATCTACTTCCAAATTTGAAGGTACCAATTAAAAACCATGGTCTTTACTGATCTTATAATAATTCTATCAATAAAAAAAGAATGTTTCTATTGACTTTTACGAAACTGAGTTGAAATCTGCTCCATCTAGGCTGGCTTCCAAGATTTTTAATATGCATGCAAAGTTTCTAAATCTTGATGCCCTTAACTGTCATTATCTTATTAAAAAAGTCTTCATAATAAATATTAACCTGTAATATTTTATCCATTTATAATTTTTTGGGAGAATGACAGAACACCTAGGTTGAAAGGGGACTAATTTTAATTAGGTGTTGTGAAATGAGAAAATATCATTCTAGGAAAATGCCTTTGTTTTTTTTTTTTGGGATTGGAAAGAAGGACCATGGGATTTAATTTTTTGGGGAAAAAAAGGACCAAGGTTTTGAAGTGAATTAAGATTAAGTGGATTAAAACTATAACCTTAATTCATTCGAAAGACCTTGATCCTTTCTTTCAAATATTTTAACCTCTTGCTCCTTCTTGCCGATTTCCTTTTTTTTTTCTTTTCCCAAAAAAAAAAAAAACAAGGTCACCATTGGAGTATTGTTGCCAACAAACTGTTGGTCAATTGTCTGAGCTCTGGCGGCGTGGTCATGGTGGATTTTTTTTTTTTTTTGGGGCAGCTGGTTGTGGAGGAATTTGAATTCATGACTTTTTTTTTTTTAAATATCAACGGATTTTGATAAATATGCTCTAATTTTTAATTTTATTAAAGTCTCAAGGGAGTTGAATGGTATTTTTTTATTTGGGTGTTATTTTCCTAATCCCCCTTTGTAATAGAAGGGAGGTGAACAAGTCAAGAAGTGAGGTTTATTTTCTGATTTTGTAATATATTTTTTTTAAATTATCTAAGTGAACTTATAAGTGAGAAGTTTCACATTCAACAAAGTTATATTTAATAATTAATATAAAATTAAAAAAATTTATGAACTTAAACTTTAAAAATTTGAATTAAGATGTAACGATTCAATGATTTTATTGTATCTCTTCTCGGATTCCGGGCCGGTCCCTCCCTTTTCAACATATTACATCTTTTTATTTCTGATGGAATTGAGTTAATTACAGGAAAAATGCATCGTCCTGGTCCCTGCCGCATTATAGCTGAGCTACATCACGGCCTTGATCTTCTTGTACAACTGGCTCGCTTGTTTCCAACATCGACAGTGTAAGCACACATAACGAAAATAAATATTCTTTTTTTTTTTAAAAAATGCACATGGAAGTTCTCAAATTACAAGTGAATTGTTTGTAAATATATATCTTTCTCTTCCACTAAAAAACCAATGAATATATAGGAGTACCTTCATAAACTTATTTTTTAAAAACTTTTTCAAGAAAATCTCACTTGTTTATAGCATCTTCATATATGATTTTTCTTCATCTGTTGCGTCCATCGACCTTCCTTAAACTATTATTAAAACTCTATAATTATCATCATCTCATTAATTAATATTTTTTTATTTGACTATTTTATTGGACTAGATTTGAATATTATCAAGCTTAACTGGAAGTACTTGACATAAAGTTATTCACACAAATTTCAACTCGAAACTTCGTGCTGAGACGGTCACAGCTCCTTTTACTAGAACCAACAAGGTATTTTCTTTTAAAATTTTCATCCAGAAATAAGAGAGCACATTTAAAATCTCTCCTGGTATTATCCAATTATCAAGGAATTTTCCTAGCAATCTTTTGGAGTTTAGTTAAGATACTTGAATTTTAAAAAAAAAGAAATCAGAAAAGTGTATCAATTCATTCACATTCCAATGGTGTGGTAGCAAAATTTGCTATCAAGATCATGAGTAGTTAAATTGGTTAAGTAATCAGTCAGAAGAACGTCTCTCAATGAGTCAGAGTGCCTTTGCTTTCTTTCATCAATTCTAAAGCACTTTTGAATTGTTCTTCCCAGAGCACTTCATAAGCTTTTGTCTAACTTGGCAACACAGCACATGAATTATTGATAAAACATAACTTTAAGTTTTTTACACTTTATCTTTATTTTACTATTGACCTCTATAGTTTTTTTAATATTTTAAATTCTTATATTTTTATTTTTAATTATTTTAACTCCCTCTAAGGTCCCAACATTTTATTCATAGGGGGATATAAAACAATAAAAAATAAAAGTATAGGAACATAAAACATAGAAAAAAAATTGCAGCGATCAATAGTAAAACATGATTAAAATGTAGGAATTCAAAATTATATTTTCCTAAATCATTTATACATACTTGCTTGCACTTAAAATATTACAAGAAAAATCTGTTTTAGCAACAAAATTTAGCTAGGAACTATTCTTTTCTAAAATTAGTGATGAACGATGACTTCATAGCTTGAGCTGAATTTAGCAAAGAAATTGTCCAGGAAAATTTTATTCCTCTCTAATTAGCGAGTCCTAGTTTATTCTTCTCTAATGTAATTGTGAACCTCTGTTGTGGCATGTTTTTCTTCCCTTAAAAAAACTATAAACTCTGTATCCATTATTTTAAGAGGCTTTTATACTTTTGATCATCGCTTGAATTTGAGCATGACTGTATCTTAGTGTGTTTGGCATGACTGCTTTATTATATGTATATGTTTTAGTGGTTCAGAACATGAGGATGAGGAGAACGAGAATGGTAGTGTTGGTCCTTCTTATTCTTATGAACCAACAAGATCTGATGAAAAGATGACAACACAAAGTTATCAGCCTCTGTTAGACTCCGAACAACTTCACACAGTCGAAGCAAATAATGCTGGTAATTAGCTCAAGCATTTATATATATATATATAGTATACTCATGCTGGGAAAGTGACAATAAAGTTTTAAAAGGATAAATTAATGATAGTTAAATTTTCAACAAAATTCTCTGTAAAATAAATTGTAAATATTAATGCAAACAATTATAAATTGAAATTTGAATTGCAAACTAATTGTTATATTTAAAATTTAAATATTGTATTTGAAATTAAAATTTTTAAATTTATAATTGTTTGAATTGATATTTATGATTGATTGTTTTTTTAAGAAAAAATTTGTCAGAGTTCTAACCGTTATTCATTTTCTCTTTTGGAATTTAACTATCATTCTCCCTACTCATGCTTTTGACATTAAGAAAATTAATTAAAATTAGTTACCTCCCTCCAGTTCAAATATTAGCCTTTTCTTCGGGCTAATTTTGGTCCATAATATAAACAATTCAGTAGTTATAATTTTTTTTCATTTTATCTATTGTATTTATTAACGTGGATTTCTTACCTTATTTTCACTCATAATTGATAATCGACGTTAAAAATTAAAAAAAACAATATATATTTTGATAACAATAAATATTTATTATTATGCAGATTATTTTTAAAAATTAATTATATTTTAGACCGGCAGAAAATGTCAAGATTTTTTACAGCTCTTTAAAAATATCATTTGATTGGTATATTTTATTAGGGAGGGAAGAAAAAGTATGGAAATTAATGCCATTGTTTAAGTTAAACCCGAGAGAGACAATGTCATTTTTTTTTAAAAAGAGTCTTAAATGTTTGATTAAATTTTATTAGAAGCTCTTGTATTTAAGAGTAATGAGTAAGATTGAAATAACTATTATCTTATTTTAATTAACCTTGTGTCGTATCTCATGTTCATGAAACTTGATAGCCGCTAACGTACAATGCCAAAACTAAATTACTTTATCATAAGAAAATTACACTACTCTTGAAAAACCGCACAAATTGTACTAAATCTTTTGAAACCATAAACATAATATTAATTGCTTTAACATTTGTCATTAATGTTGCAGCTACGTTTGAGGCCAGAGAAGAACAATTGACAGGTGATCAGAACGAAGCAGTAGGGCCCAGCTAGGTCAAAACAGGGAGTTCATTAAGCAAATGATGTCTCGATTTGGACATTCACGTTAATTAATCAGATAATTTTGGAACCCATGACCCTGCAATTGATACAAAACTATGATAATATCTTCAGGAGGATAATGGAGAGGATGAGTTTTGGGTGTTAATTAATGCTTAACAATTATTGTTGAAATATAATTATACTATAGTGATTTCTGTTGATATATGAGTATTTGGATGAGAGATTAGAGAAAAGACAAAATATCTTCTTTTTTGTTTTATAATTTTGGTACGTTATAACGAAATTACCAATAAACCTTCTCTATTAAACTACCAACATACCTCCAAGTCACGTTGTTTCTTATAAGAATGTTGGAAGGATTAGGAGATAATAATGTAAACTATTTTTCTAATATAATAGCATCAACACCCAAAAAAAAAAAAAACATACACACTTAAATTGTGACCCACTAATGCAGCTTCCTCCTCCTGGCCCCTAGTGAATATTATATATTTGATTGATCTGATCACGTAAACTACCTTGAATTATTGAATCAAACTAGGCTTTTTCATGTGAAGAAGTGTTTTCGTATGCGATTTCCCTCCGTCTTCGACTTCTTTTAATCATTTTATTGTTCTTATTATGAACAATAAAAGGCCAAATGAACCAATGGGCAATAGGGGTTGGTATTTGGGTTTAGTGAAAGGAAATAGTTCTTATAATACGATAAATTAATATTTAAATTTTCATTGGAAGAAGAACTTACATTTATTGTTCAATCATATCTCAAATAAAATTGCCGTAATCATTCTTCTCATCTCTATAACTCAACTTTGATGCCAGAATCAGTGCCACAATCACCATACATGATCATCATCGTGTTTTGATCTAAGATCAGTGTCACTGTTGATGATATTTCTACCAACACCTACCTCCAATCTTCCCCCTCCTTCGCTGCATCACTGCCACCTACCTCTACTTTCTCTCTCTCTCCCTTCTCTCTCTCTCTCTCACATTCTCAATTGTTATATCTTCATTACTTTTTATTCAACAAAAGAATAGATCATCTCTTATTAGCAGGTCGAAGACATAAAACACTTATTTAGCTTATGGTGTCAAAATGAAAGGCTTATCTTTATACCCTTCCTTGCTTAAATTCACTTGTATGAATCCGAATTAACCATCAAATTTCAAGCCATTTTTATGATCAATTCACTTGCACTGAAAGACTTGAACTCTAAAGGATATATAATATAAATCCCATAGGTTCTCAATTACACTAAAGTATGACATGTTTGTATAGATATGATGTTTATCCTTAGTACTAAAAATATGCATGGAATGAGCTATAAAAGTTACACCATTATTTTATATCGTGCTCCTATCATCTTACTCCCTTATATAAATGTGAAACCTATTAATAAGGTAAGTAATGTAAGAAATGACATGTTTACTTGGACTGCTAGCCAACCATCTCAGTTTTTTTAGAAATTGAATTAGAATCAACATTTAACATCTAAAGAATGTTCTCCTTAAACCATTTTGCAAAATATTTATTGTGTTCTCTAGCATACCAAATATCTAATTTATTGATATTATCCCTCTTAAGTTCAGCTATATATTTGTCTACATACTCTTCAAATTCTTCGTATTGTACAATACATATAGGTAGGCTTGCTCCTACTATACACTTGAGATGGTAAGGACTTTATTTCCTGTTATCCCTCTCCACTTGTTCTACCCATATGTCGAGACTTTAAAAGCCTAAGATAGCTAACATGGCTTAAGTACTTAGTACAAAAGTCAACAACCTCTTCACAAATATACTATTTAGCAATGCAACCCTTTGGTTGACTCCAATTTTTCATATAGCCTTTCAAAATCTTTATGTAATGCTTAATTGGATACATCTATCTTAAATAAGCAGGCCCACACATTTAAACCTCCTTATTCAAGTGAAGGGTTAGGTAGATCATAATATCAAAGAATGCCAGTGGAAAATATATTTCAAGTTCACACAGTTTTAATGCAATTCAGACTTACAACCTCAGTAACTTATGTGGGTTAGTCAATTTACTATGGATGAACTTAAAAAACAAACATAATTTAGTGATCGTCTCTCATATTTTAGGGGTAAAAATTACACGTATAGCCACCGAAATGAAATCCTTTATCAAAACATGCCAATTGTGTGACTTTAAGCCCTTTAACTTTAGATTATTTGTTAATACAAGATTTCTAATGTTTGAAGAGTAGTCCTTAAGAACTTTAATTGCATTAAGGAACTCACAAAATGTAGTTTTCTTTTAAATAGCATATGAGTTGCTGGAGGGTAAAAGGTATGGTTTTCCTTATCTTGGGATGCTAATTCTTCTATTATTCCTAAAGAAACCATGTCCAACCTTGCCTTTATGTCATCTTTTGTTTTTCCTGACACAGACATTTTTCTCAATATGCATAATATTAAGAAAATGCCGAACATCTAAGATAATCCAATAAGGGAGTTCAAAAAAAAAATAGATCTTTTCTTCCATCTACTTATCTTAAGGTGCCTCGTAAAAGGTTTGCTGAATTTGATATCCAAATCCTTGATCTTCTCAAATAGCTCATCGCCTGTTAATGATAATAAAAATCAGCAATATACACATCAAAGTAAAGAGAAGAAGGAGAAGAAAAGCTTAATCGGAGCAATCTTAAATGAAACCCTTGATTTTCTACTAAACCCAAGCTTTTCCCAACCCTTTTTTGGCTTCTTTTGCTTTTCCTTGACATTTTGTAGCTACTAAAGGTGAATAATGCATGAGAATGAGGTGCCCAAGCCCTCAAAGTTCACTGACAATCACAACTGTACATTTTATTAAAATGGGCTTTGCTACAACAAAATGCATTTTCACTGCCAACAAACATAACCTGTTTAAATTTTCTTTTCAGATTTAACTCTTTTGACTTGGGCTCTAAAATTTTCTTCTTTGGACCCCTAAATTGAGCCTTTCTACATGCATAAAACCTAGAATTAATGCTAGAATTGGTTCACTAACTTCTAAACACATTTCCAAGTCTATTTTCACACACCTCATTTACTTAATTATATTTTTCCTAACAAAATTCAAATAAATGACTTCCAATTACATTAAAAGCACTAATAAATTTAATCTTGGATAGCTATGAATTGATTCTTAGATTAAAGTATGTTTGAACCATTTATTTGAGATTAATATTAGTTTTCTTTACTTAATCTTGTGTTTATTTGTTTACTTAATGCTTGGCCATCATTGAGTGTGAATTTGAGGGCTTAGGTTTTTCCTTAAAAGAGGAAAAATTTGAATTAAACCATTAGATTGAGTAATGTGGGATTAGAATTTATTCTAATTTGTTAATAGGATAAGAATATACCTATTAGACCCATATAATCACATTAGAGTAGATTTATGTATTTTTGCCTCTTAGATAATTGTGTTAGGAATAGCATATTAATTCAAGAGAGGGGTGTAATTAATTAGAAGATTATTATTCCTATTGATTTCTAGATTAAAACATTAATATTAAGTGAATTTATTAAGGTAATTAAATGCTTTATAAATTAAAGAAGGGATTTGCCACCTTAGGTTACTTTGATTGTTTGTTATTATTGGAATTTTAATTTTAGTGCATTTTCCTAATTTCAGTCCTTATTTTGCAAAAAACAAATCCAAATCTTGCCTTGCTCAACTTAAATGTAAAAATAAGAACTTCATTGCCTAATTATCAATTAACTTGATTCCTCATGGGATTGACCTTGATTTGCTACTTACTAATTACCAACCGTACACTTGTAGTAAAACATAATTTTGTGCATCAAGTTTTTGGCATCGTTGCCAGGGAATCTAGGCAATTAGTGATTAGAAATAGAAGATCTTGAGTAGTTTTAGCTTGAGCATTTATTTTGTCATTTTTTTCATCTTTGTTCGTTTAGATCCTTGATCTTCTTCTTTGTTCTTGTAGGTCTATCTTGTATGCCACGCAAGGTTAAGTAGAAAATGACACTTGTGAGAACAAGGAGTTTTAAAAAATTCTTGGGAGCTATTTCACCTCAAACTCAACCTCTAATTGGTAAAAACGTTACAAACAAAGAGATGGCTAAGAATGAAAATGATAGGCTATGTGTTACTAATTTCTTAGATAGATAAGCTAGAGGATATCAGTTTAGGATTAAAGTGCCTAACTTTCAAGCGAACAACTTTGAAATTAAGCAAACCCGCTTAAGATGATTGAGATGAATGGGCAATTTGTGAGAAATCAAGATGACGATCCTAATAGACATTTGGTGAACTTCCCTGATATATGTGACTCATTCAAGCAAAATGGAGTTCTCAAGATGTCATTTATCTTTGCCTCTTCCCTTACTCTCTTCAAGGGAAATCTAAAGATTGGCTTAACAATTTGGATGAAGGTAGTGTATCATCATATGAAGAAATGGAAAGCAAGTTCAGATCTAGATTCTTTCTGCATGACAAGATGGTTGATGCTAGAGCCAATATTCTAAATTTTAATTAACAATTTGGTGAATATTTGTATGAAACTTAGGAAGGTTCAAGCAACTGGTTTAACAGAGTCCTGGGCATAATTAAGAGAGATGGGTTTTAAAGTTTTCAGTAACCGGATGACACCTGAGTCTAAGTCTAAAATGAATGCGGTCACAAATGATGGGATTACGAAGCAACCAGTGAACTATGTTTGGAATTGCTTAAATGATCTTGCTACTGATTACATCCAAAACAACAATAAGAGGAGATCTGGGAGACCACTAGAGAGAGTTACTGATGACTCTTCATCTTCCCAAGTAGTGCCTATGCTTCAAACTCTTAATAAGAGATTTGATCGCCTTGAAGCCTGTGTTGATCAATTCAATAGTAGACATCTGGGAGTTCATGCTATATATGCTCCTTGTGATTATTGTGAAAATACACATCTTATTGGACAATGCCCTTTCTCTCAACAAGTAAAAATCGTAAACTATGCTAGAAATTATCATGGTAATAATCAAGGTAATCCCTAGTCAAATACCTACAGTTCTGGGTGGAATAATCTACTAACCTTTCTTGGAAACCTAACACATTACTCAACCAAGCATCTATTTCTGGTGCAAGGCCAACTAATCCACAGGGTTTCTCTCAAGTTGAAAAGTAAGTTATTCCAATTCAAGAGCCAAAAGTTGACTTAGAAGACATGATGGCTAAGTTGATGAGTTCTCAGATAAAGAGTAATCAAGAGCAAGCTAATATTAATGTAAGGGTTGACTCATCTCTCAGAAATATTGAAACACAAATTGGCTAGTTAACTACTGTTATAAATGCCTTGAGACAAGGTGGCTTACCAAGTGACAAATTTAAAACCCAAGATAAGGAGAAAAGATACCTATAGAAGAATGCAATGCTATCATGATAAAGAATGAGACAGAGCTAGAGGATAGCTAATCGTGACCTCAACTTGTTGAAAAGAAAGGAAAAACTAAAATGATGGATTTTAAAAATGAAGGATAAAGTCAAGGGTTATCTTATGATGTCAATAGTGGTAAAGAATTTGCTCAAAAGAAGAATGACAATGAAGAAGTTCACATAGGAGGTGGGAAGAGGAAGAAACAAAGTGCACTAGAAATAGAGAAAGAGGTAAAATCAAAATCATTATTTGTTCCTCCTTTGCCTTTTCCTCAAAGATTTGTTAAGAAGAAATTGATGAAAATATGCTAAGTTTTTAATTGCATGTCAATATCTCATTGTGGAGATGCTTGAGAATGTGCCAAACTATACAAAATTTTTGAAGGAAGTATTTTCTAAGAAGAAAAGATTCCACGAATTTAAAATAGTAGCTCATTGAAAAGTGCTCTTTCATGATGAAAGAAGAGAAGAGTAAATCTTTATGATAGAATTCAAAACGAGAAAGGTGCAAGCAGTAAAAAAAAGAAAATATTTTTTTTAATTTTAAATGTATAGGAAAAAAATATACAAATAAACAAAGCAACAAGTTTTTTTAAGTAATTTTCAATTTTTTTCAAAGTAATTAAAACAAACAAGACAAAATGTTTTTAAAGTAATTTTTTTAATTTTTTTAAAATATGAATTTTTTAACAAATATTTACAAATTTATTCTTATTAAACTAATAAAAGATTTTTAATTTTTTTTTGGTAAAAAACTAAAGATTCACTTGAGCCAAGCAAAGTTTCACTTCAACAAAGATGCTCTCTAAAAGTTTGTAAAGTATTACACAGAATGGCCCTTTGCTTTAGCAAAAAATCATGGAGGAAGGTTATAAATTATCAAAATGACTGGCTATGGGTTAGGACTACTACTTTGAAGCCTATACAAATTCATCTCATTAGTAGATAAAGCAAGGCCTATGTTCCTACTTTCTTCCCTAAATTCAAGGCACTCATAATTAATCTTTCTCGATTATGGAGAATCAATAGGATAATAAAGTATGCCATCTTTAATCCTTTCATCGACATGCCGTATTAAGCTTTTCTGCATTGCTATACATGTGCCTAAATCTAGGCACACTTAGAAAATACCATAGTACTTTTGCTGGACTCAATCTGTTCTGATTGTAGTGTGAGGGTACACTTCAAATACTTAGTTAACAACATATATTCATTTTGAAATAAAAGGCAATCATTAAGGCATGCTCATTGATAACAGTGTTTGTTTTACATCATATATTCGATAAGGAAGCTTGTTTTTTTACTCAATAAAACTTGCATCAATCCGTCCATGTTTTTCTTTCATGTTGTACAATTTTAACATTGTTGACAACTTTGATGCTCTACAACTAGCATACACTAGCGTCTCCACATCAATTTTCAACTTTTCATACATTTTTGAACAATCCTTAAGGTCCTCTTCAATCACTTTGATGATATGTTTGAGACAATCTTTCTCAAGTGTACATGTGTCAAAATCATTAGGAGATTATGCATAGTTTTCACTATTCTCCTAGCTACAACCAATATCATCTCTCATCTCACTATGCATTATCCAATACTTGTAACTTTGATCCATCCCATTAATCACTAAGCGTTATTCACAAGTATCTGGACTAATCTACTTCATAAGGCCACACTCTAAACATGAAAAAACAATTATAGTAAGGTCCTTTGCATGCTTAATTGCAAATGCAATGAAGTCTGCCATCCCATCCCCCATCCTAATATTGTTAGATAGACTATTGATAGATGTAAACTCCAGGTTACACAAGTAAGGGTACTTTTACTAATCTACCAAAATCTCCAAAATCAAGAGAGTTTCTAAGTTAAATTTTCAACAAGAGGATTCCAAGTTTTCATAGTTTAAAAACACCCTAATGTACTTTTAATATTCACTAATCAAAGTTTAAAACATACATAGAAGTATGGGAATCTAAATTTAATGAAGTATTTGCAAAGAAAGTTGAAAAAACTCATTTTGGCAAAATAGCACATGAGCTATAGCATACCACTCACGCATTATGGCTTGCTGCCTTTATGCCATGTGTCGTAGCGTGTTACATGAAATTTGACAACATTTTGCTATCATAAGACAGCTCCTAGGATGAACTTTCAAATCATCTCATTTCTCCATCTGACATTTGATTAAGGTTATTTAGATATCTACAAAGAGCTTTCTCCTATAACACAAGTAACATTTAATTATTTTTCTATCAAAAGTAGGACACTCTTTTACAAAACACTCCATTTTCATATAAATACACAATTAGGGTGCCTAAACTATAACACAAGTGCCAAAAGCATAGACCAACTCTTAGACCACTCTTAGGACCATTTAGGACTTGTGCAACACACCATAGCTAAACAATCACATATATATCTTAATTTCAACACTCACCCCCTTAAATCTCAAAATAGAAAGGGGAGCAAAATTCACTTAAATCCATATATAAATAATTCATATACACAATTTCCTACTTATAATAGTATTTTAGCCCTATTTAAATCTTACAACCTAGTCATAGACAATCCAGGGCACAAAATACATTTAAATCATTTATAACCATAGTGTAAGTAGTCAAATCAAATCACATGTGGTTTTAGTTGGCAATAACAAATCAAAATACACATAATAATCTAAGAGGCCTACTAGTAGGATTTACACCAAATCCTAAGCCACAGTCGTTTTCCTCATTCCTAGTTCAATGAGCTAGACCTTATAATATGAAGAATGAGGGGTAAGTACAACCATTCAGTAATCAAGGTTTACCTGGCCCCTATATTGCACATTAATTAATTATAGATGCAATGGCAATAAATAACATCACAAACAACATTTGCATATATTCCAAGTATGCATATCTTGGGTTCACAATAACAACAACTATGCGCCCTTAATGAAAACACGATGAACTACAATAATAACAAACATGTGGCCAAAAATAGAAATGCATGATCCATACCAGCCTTATATCCTCCTAATACCTTCGACATGAAATTAATGGCTATTCAGTGGCTACAGACACAACTTAGACTAAATTAGCCTTCCACTCATGAGGAGTTGCTGCGCAGGGCGAACCCACTCACTTGTGATATATGGTTTCTATAATGCTCTTATTGACATTATCATACTACCCTCTGCTCATATTACTGATCAAACTAAAATTATTTATTTGAAGACTTGGGATCTTAAAATAAAATATTATCAAAATTATTTCATAAATTACTCAATTTATAGAACATTGCACAGCGGAAGCAATTTAGAAAGGTACATCCAAGACCACAGAGAACATGTGCATTTCAACAAAAATTAGGTCAAAATTAAGACAGTGCACCTAGCTTGTGCCACATACGCCACAACATGTGGCACAGAGACCACAACATGACTCTCTATTTCGTGCACCACGACATGTGGATACATGTGCTACGGCGCACCACCTGAATTTGTTGTCATTTTACAATTTCTGGTGTCAACTTTAGATGTGCACCATTTCCGCATTAGATGTTCGATTGGGTTAGTTTAAATGCTTACACAAACTTGTTTTGAAATCTAACTAATGATATTAGTTTTATTTCATTTGATATCTCGTTTAAAAGTTAGAGATCAACTATATTTTGACCGTTTTAAGTTAAAATTTGCCACTCAAGCATCTCAATTTGAAACCATACATCATTAATCACTTTTTGAGCCTTGACATCCAATTGGAACTACACCCTTGATTGACTAAATCCATAGGCAATATAAGACACATATACAAATTTGGCCTGTAACCTCCTATATCTACACATTTGGAAAATTTCATTTCTTCTTTCTAATCTTATACAAGGCCAAATATTTAACATACACCTCACGCATTTTCATATCTTCACACAATATGCTCTATCCACTAGCACACATTATTTTCATCACATTCACACTTATACATAAGACTAGGGACCCAAACCATCAAACACAATCACAATTCTAACTTTATACACATGCACTGAATCCTATGGAAACTTATACACGAGTTCATAACTAATAATAAATAAGTTTATTATACCAAATTCTTACAAAGGCTTTATTGAGAGATCTCAACTCAACCAATGTCTTTTCTTTTAAACCACTAGTGCTAGAATCTAAAAAATATAAATAACCATGGTGAGATAAAAATCTCAATAACCAATATAGTTCATCCATGTATATTAACACAAACAACCATGTCAAAATAGTAAAAACCATAGTATAGTATATATACGTATTATAACATAGATTAAATCATCACTTCACATATAAATCGTTTTCACACGCGTTTATACTTAGCATGATTATCTATCCACTGATCCTTCAAAGCTCCCTGACATGAAACCATAGGCTTTATTGGATTAATCACTTATTGACTTGAGCACACTTTCAGTGTAGAAATACCCGACCAAATGTAACCTAACCCACCTACGAACTATGGTTTTTCTCTCATTTCACACAGTTATGATAGAGGCATCGTTGACTCTTAACCATACCCTAATGGGCATTAGGGAGTTACTAGACTACCTGGATGTCCCATAGTAACAGTCCCATAATATGCTGTATCGGATTACCTATCAATAGCTTGTATATTGCTACACCAGATGTCCCATGGTGTAAATTCGACTATATGAATTTTTTACTCACATCTCCACAAACATCTTCACATATCTTGGGTGAACTCCCACCCCCTATGATCATGTTCTTTTTGACAATTCACTGATCTTTCACATTTGCGCACTATATACTTTTATTCATAACAAATATATATATATAAATATTCATTCATTCAAAGCTAAAAATTCTCAAACTTTCTTTTCATAAATTAATTTCATGCTAAACTTGTTTTCAATACGAAATCATCATAGAAAACAACAAATCACAATTATACAATTACTTCTACACAGTTGCAATAGTTATAAATATAATAAACTATATAGTTACCTTAACCCTTCTGTTTACTATAAAGGGTTACTTGTGTTCAAACAATACTATTCAAGCTTCTCTTTGAAATTCACACGTGACATGCTAGAATCTACATAATTTAGGCACCCAGAGTCAATAACTCTATTAACAAGAAGTGCCAATTATAGTAATCTAGCACCAAATCACAATTATTTCCACAATTCACATCCGCTCACCCATACCATGCTTAATTACCACTTACTACAACCATTATCTTCCTCAGAAACACATTCTCTCTTACTATTCTCTCTTTCTAGACTAGGGAAAATCATGCTTATAGTTTCAAAACTTTATCATTCCAACTTAAACTAGTCACGAAGTACTAGTTTAGTTTCGAAAAACTTTTCTATTACTATAGGGTAAGAAATTATTCTTTAAAACTTTTAAATTCAATTTCTCACTGGTTAAAACTAAGAGAAAACATGGTAGAATTGGAGGTTAAGGCAGCATGAGACTTACTTGATAAGTAATAGGTCGGACACATCACTCTTGCTCTCAATATTGCTTACTCTAACAAAGGCCCCTTCTCTTCTCTATGCCAAATCTCTTTTCTTTGTTCCTTCTTCTATTTCACGAGCTAGACGCGAAGGCATTTATTAGAATTTTGCACCATGCACACAGCGCATCCACTCTCCCCAACGGTGCATGACACAGTGAGGAAAATCCTCACTATGTCACATACTCTGCTTCGAGACTCCACTTTTCTACTTATATTATTCAAATAACATGCCAAAGAGTTAACACAAACACTTCACTATTCAGAACCCTAATCCCATATAAATTGCTATTTTATTCCATAATCAGTCAATAACTTAGGATTAAAAATATTAAAACCATAGGGTGTCATAAACCTAATCTAGCCTTCTCTTGAATTGATGGAGACTAGTTAGGTTTGAATTCT
>NW_026557439.1:0-21966 GCF_029017545.1 Prosopis cineraria | reverse complement strand
CATTCTATTTATTGGATTTTAATTTGTGGTGTCAGTTAGAATGTTTGATAATTTTCTTTATCATTATCTCTGATAGTGCAAAGGATGCAGACCTGTTTTAGTTTCTGCTTTCCAAGTTCACATGATTAATAGTCCTGATGCTAGTAGATTACCGCCTTGTTGATGCATATAGAAATAGCATATGGAATAATTTTTTTCCCCCCTAATATGGTAAAAAGGGGGGAATTACTAATATACTTATCTTTTATGATCCAGATATATCAACTTGTGCTGTTAAAAAGTTGTCTATTTTTCAAACTTTGACTGCATGTAAGGTACATTATAGATGTCTGTGTTATGATCGTGAGTTATACACTTGCTATTTGCTGCTGTTGGCAATTAGTGTGCTTGCTTTAATGTCCTTGAAACTTCTTGCATCAATTCAATAAGACAAGACTTAAGTCTTTGTCTACTTTTGGATCTAGGTCCTTGGAGCTTGAGAAGGGGGAATTTTTACTTGGAAGTGTCATCAATGCAGTTGTTAGCCAAGTGATGATATTGCTGAGAGAAAGAAATTTACAGTTGATCCGTGATATTCCTGAAGAAATCAAGACCTTTGCTGTATATGGTGATCAATCAAGGATTCAACAGGTCTTGGCTGATTTCTTATTGAATATGGTGCGCTATGCACCATCTCCAGATGGTTGGGTAGAGATTCATGTTTTTCCGAGAATAAGACAAATTTCTGACGGACTTACTCTTCTTCATACTGAATTCAGGTATATTAGCATGTACTTTTTGTTATTTCATTAATAATTATTTCTTTCTTTGAGCATGCATTACTGATGATGATGACTACCATTTTATCACCCTGACTTGATATCTGTTTTAGAATGAAAACATGATGAGAAATCATTAATATTTTTTAGATCCTTTCATGAAATGATTTCATCATACAGCACTGCAAAACTATTGCAAAGAATTGCTAGTTCAAATTAATCTTGTTTATCTTGCCTTAAAAGTTTTGAAAACTCTTATGTTAAGGAACATTTTCTTAATTGTTTGATTGACCATGCAAGTTGGACCAATTTTTTGGGTTGCATCTCTTCTATGGGTAGGCCGATGTTTTCCCATTCTTGATGATTACACAACATCATGCTTCATGATATATAACTTGAACTGTGACCTTCAAAATGGCAGAAATCTGGTTGGGGTTGGATTTAAGATGCCTTCTTCAACCTTGTTTGTTCGCTTTTGACTTAAACACAACCTTTCTTAATTGCTATCCTAATAGTATCTGATTTGCCTGCCTGAACTCCCCCTGGAAAGAGAGTGAGAGATGCCAAAATTTCTTTTGTGGCAAATGCATAATATGATGTTTGTTGGGGGAAAGGCCTAGTGGCCTGCCCCATTATTGTAATTTCTTTGTACATTATGCTGGTATACCTTGAAAATGAGTTTAGTTATTGCTTTCTTTTTATTATCTCTTGATCACGGCATTTCATGAAAAAATATTCCATTAAGAAAAGTTAAACGAAGATCGCAACTTCTGATCATTCGCCAAATGCATGGTAATTTTTTTTTTTTTCAATTCTTCTACGAGGAAACCTGATAATTTGTGCCAAAATTGTTTCTCTCACATACTTAGTTTATTCACTTGGCTTCTAATATCTACTTAATTTATTTCAATTTTTGTGTGTCTTCTTCTTTTTGGTTTTGTGAAGGATGGTATGTCCCGGTGAAGGTCTTCCTGCTGAATTGATTCAAGACATGTTCAATAGCAACCTGTGGGTAACTCAAGAAGGCTTAGGGCTGAGCATGTGCAGGAGGATTCTAAAGCTAATGAGCGGTGAAGTCCAATATATTAGGGAGTCAGAACGATGCTACTTCTTAGTAATTATTGAGCTGCCCATGACACGGAAAGATTCTAAAAATGTGAACTAGGTACTTTGCAATCTCTCATGTTGACTTTTAGATATGTCCTTGGTCATACTCTCAAGAGTATGAAGCTCACCTATCGAGGGACTTAGGGGCTTGCATTTGAGCAAAAGCTGATTTGGCTTGTTATCCGGGTCTGATGCTGTAATTCTACTGCCAATAGGATTTTATTCAGGCCTCCGCCCTGACCAGACATGTTTGGTGCAGCAACCCGGCTAGCGACTAGTAAATTTATAGCCTATGTGACCTTAAGAATCTCATAGAGTTATGGCGGAGTGTAAAAAAAGTTGTGCTGCCATTTTGTGTACATCTTCATGATCAAGTGGGTTTCCTGTGAAACTGTTGCTCATGAGTCCATAATTAGCAGTTGCTGTGGATTCCATGGTCAGGGCTCAGGATTGAACTTCATCCTTATCCTGCCATTGTTTAGTCATGTAACTACTTATAGTTATACTATGTTTTTTCTTGAATTCGCGAATAATTGTAAAATCTTTGCCTGCTGAAAGTTTTTCTCTGGAGATTTTGCTTTTCTACCTGTTATCTAATTTTCCCCCTTCCTCCCACGGTTTTGTACGTCTCTTTGTTCTAAGTAACAAAAGCTGGACTTTCGAGTATTTTAGGAAAGTTCTGTGGATCAGTCACAGATGAATAGTTGAATATGTATGCCTTCTTCTCTTTGCAGATCTATTATTCTCTAACACAAACGGATGAACTCATGACAGCTGCCAGATTTCAGAAAACGTTGGGAAGTGAATGTGCTTTTAGCTTATGTTTGGATTGAGGCGATTGGAAGTGAAGGTTGGATTTGATTTAGACATTTCCCTTGATTTGGATATAAAGCAAATCTTGTCCTTCTTCTTCTTCTGTTTTTTTTTTTTTTTGGGGTTTCCTTTCCCCCTCTCCATTCTTCAGTCCAAACATATCCTCAAGACAAATCCAAGGCATGTGTGCATTATTAGATGATGTTAATAGTATTTCTAGCCTTCCCCTACTGGTTTTATTGTTATTGCAGCAAGTCTAGTTGTTCATGAATAGTGGTCTTAAATTCATCTCTAATGGGCTTCACTGGACTGTAAGAAGTGTAGAACATAATTTCTAAGCAGATAACCACCAAAAGTTAGTCCAATGAGTAAGGATTTGACCCTTGATTTATAAGGTCATGAGATCAAATCCCACAATTGATATGAAGACCTTGTTAATGAATAATTTATAAGTGCTTCTATGAGTGTTCTTTGAGTTTGGAAGCATGTCCCAGCCTTGATAAGCTTCTAAATTCAAGTCACTTAAATTTTTTTTTACCAAAAAAAAATTGCAAGTGGACTTCACACACATTTGTCTAGTCAATAACTATACAAGAACTAATATTTATGTTTATAATAAGGGTAAAATCTAGTTGCAACTTGCATCATGGTGTGAGAGGGTAGGGTGTTATTGAATATGTTAGAATTTGAATATACAGCTTCATTCTAATAAAGAAGTCTAAGAAAACAGATATTGCTAGAGAAATCTTGAGGAGAAACCAAAAAAACAAGTAATCTGTTTCAAGTTCACCAACTCTGGTCCCCTCAAAATCCTGATCTTTGATTTAAATAACTCAATCCTACATTGAAAATCCACCAAACAAGCAAGAAATTTTCACAACATACCAATCAGTTAGGTTGCAACCGTTTAAAAAAGAACCGAAACTGGTAGCCACGTCAACTGGTCAAAATGTTACCTTAAGCCAACAACTTGAAACCCAAAAGAAAACATAATTTATTGATAAAGTTTTGATGACAGACAGACTATAATTCATTTTTCAATGTCAAGCTGCCACTTTTAAGTGTCTAAAAGCCATTCTGGTTTTACGTTATCTTCTGGTACAAAGAGCACTGAATGATACAGGCGATAACGAAGAGATGAGGCTGAATATTCGTTGTACAATTGCATTCCCCATTTGGGAGTGCAGTGAACTATGCTCCCTTCTTTCCCATCATAACTTTGAAAGCATTGAAGCTTTTACTTTCTTTGCCTTTACAATAATATATGATATATTATTGTTATTATTATTGTTTGTTGTTTGTTTGGATTAAAAAAGTGAGAGAAAAGATTCCATTTCATCTTCACTTTCAAGTCTCCACAAGTTGTGTGCGTGCACGCCCTTCTTCATGCTTTGTACGAAACAACCTTCTACTTATTGACTCAACGCATTACCCTTTTCATACACTTAAGTTTGTTCAATTAATTGAGGATTATTTCTTGTATACTAAACAAACGTAATCCTTCCTTTATCTTCATTTTTCAATTTGATAATCTGACTTTACTTTGAAATTATGTTGTAGATTAAATAGTTTTTATTTTTTATATTTGAATGTATTAATTTGATCTAGAATTAGATGTTTGGAAGAATGACAAATAAATTTCTCTGAAATAGAAAAATGACAATTTAGTTTCATGAAATATGATAATACCATCTAAGTTTTAAGAAACTTAATTATCATTAAAGTTTTTATGAAATGAAAAAAATATTTCTTAATTTAAAAAATGCAACCAACTTTTTTTATTCACAACTTTAGTTTTAAAATTCATAATTTTAGTGCAGCAAATAACAAAAGTGGTTTAGGTATTCATAATTTTCTCTCTCTATTTTTCCTCAATTTGCAAAGTGCAATAAAGTATTTTCATTCACAACTTTGATTCTAGAATTCATAAGTTTGATTTAATAAATGACTAAAGTAGTTTTGGCATTGATAACTTTTTTCACAATTTTTCTTCACTTTTTTAAATCAAGAGATATTTTTATCATTTCATAAAAAAATTTAATGACAATTAAATTCCTTGAGACTCAAAAAGCATTATCATATTTTGGAAAATTAAATTGCCATCTCCCTATTTTGGATAAATGTATTTGTGCATTCTCCCTAGATGTTTTCTGAATTGTTAGTGAATGGCAATTATTTATTACGACCATTGTTTTTAAAAGTTGGCTAGACGTTGAACCAAAAAGTCTAACAGGTTTCAATTTTTATTATCCAGTCCGTCAGATCAATGTTGAACAAATGTTATAATAGTTAAATAAAAATTGATATTAAATAAGTATATAAAATAAATCCATAATATGTTCAATTGTCTATAACATAACCATAAGATAATGATATTAGAAGTTATAATTTCATAACTTTTAAATATAAAACGATCTTAATTAAAGTATGAGTGAGTAAACTCAAAACATATGTATTTGGAATTTTGTACTATAGCTAATAACATTTTTCTAGATAAATCCTAAATCATATTATATACAAATAAAAAGCCCAAAAAATGAAATTAGCTTTTTAAAGAATCCAGTTTTTTTCTAGGTCAAATTTTTTTTAGCCTTTTTCTATATCAGGCCAAGATTTAAAATTAAATCAGGCATCAAATTCCTCACAACATTTGTTTAAACATTAATGATTAAATTTGTAATTGCATCGCTATCAGCCCGTTCAACAAGTTGGTTGAGTTGGATTTCAGTATTACACTCATAATTATAAATTACTTTTAAAATGCTTGTAGACATAAATTAGTTAGAAATAAATTGTCACGTAAGAAACGGAAACATGGAATCTAAACTGGCGTCACTGTGAACGTAAGACCAGTTGACAATTGTAGCTGATGTCATCAATACTTCTTGGTCAATCACAATGACCGTGATTAAGCATTTATTTGTATGCATGAAATTTTGTCAAGTTTTATTCCTAACGTGCGCAATTGTGAAAAAATATATTTGACATACTTTTCAAATAAAACTGTTGTCGATTATCTCTATTGATGTAAAAATTTTATTAATAAATAATACATAAATATTTTAAAAAATTAATTTTTCAATCCTTTAACTTTTAACTCACTTATAACCTAGTCCTTCAACTATGACTCGCTACGACTCAATCCCTCAACTATAATTCGCTGCGACTCAATCTCTCAACTTTTGATTCATTTATAACTCGGTCCTTATTTTTTAATTTTTAAAAAAATTTCTTATTAAATAAGAGGGATAAAAAATTTCATATATTATTTTAAAATACCCTCCTCTTGCTCATTGATGTGTGATATAAGCTAACATGAAAAAAATTAACAAAAGTTAAGGGACTAATTTATAAGTGATTCAAAAGTTGAGGGATTGAGTTACAAATGACTTAAAAGTTGGAGAACTAAAAAATTAATTTTTTTAAATATTTTAACAAATATTTTTCAAATTGTTGTCAATTATCTTATAATTTAATTCACCTAATTTTTTTACAAACAAAAAAAAAAGAAAAACTATTCTTGAGTATATTGTATACATGTATCATGTATGCATGATAATAGAAAATATCTAAAGTATGAATCCATGTATATACATTAAAAAAATATTAGTTGAATTAAAAAGATGAAATACAAGCAACCCATTACATTAGAATATTTGAGAATGGCTGAATAAAGAGAAAAGATAATAAAAAAATAGTTTTAATGGTTTGAATAAGTCATTTATATTTTTCAATAAAAATAATATAAAATATAATTACAGTGAATTAATGATAATGAAAACATAATAAATATAGTATATTTTATAATAAATAATATATAATAGAGGGGAAAAGGTATTTGAGCAGAACAAAGGATGTGATAAAGAGCCAACGAAAAAATGGTTAAAAAAAAAAAAGGAGTATCAATTGAAAACGTTAGGTAAAGAGAAAAGAGAAAAGAAAAAAGAAAAAAAGGGGGACAGAAGGAAAGAGGGAAAACACAGATCTGGTGCTTTTCATGGCATAATTCTGATTCTGCTCTTAATTACTCTTCAAGCTGATATTTGATGTGACACATTCTGCACCTACCCTAGTGGTATTATTCACCTATTTTCAATTTTTTTCCTTTTGCATTCACTTCACTTAAATTAAAATGACGGCTGGGTATCCTCTCCTCGTATAATCTTGTTTTATTTATTTTATTTATTTAAAACATATTTATTAAAATATGATAAAAATATATCTCAAGGTATACAAATTTCAACAAACTATAATAAAAAATATAATTTGTTTTCAAACTCTATCATGTACAGAAAGAACACCTCATCTTTGGAATATACAGACCTACAATTTTATTGTTATATATACATTTCTTAAAAATTAATTTGAAAAATGTAAATTTTAATAAGTTCAATTATTATGCAATTTAAAAAATTTTAACATAAGATTCTGTCTCTATTTAATAATTATTTACATTTTATAAAAAAAATTACTTCTCCTATTAAAAAATATAAGACATTTTTTGAAAGTTTGAATGTTTAAAAATATAAAACATTTTTTATTTTTTAAGGTATAATTATTGTCTTTTTTAAGTGTTCTTATTGAATAAATCACTTTATATTTATTTAAGAGCAAGACATCTTATCAAATAAGGATAAATATAAAAAGATAGGATTAATTTGAAAAAAGTAACTATTTCGTTGAGGATAAAGTTTGATTAAAAATATTTATATTTTTTAATTAAATGAATATGATAGATTGAAAACATCAAACATATACTTCATCCTATCACCACTTTTATTCCCTACTTTTAATTTTAATTTTTTAAAAAATATAATTTTAAGTTCCTGCACATTACTCATGTTTTACTATAGTCCTTTACATTTTTTTAGTATTTTAAATCTCTACACTTTTATTTATTAATATTCTAAATTTCTTCGATATCCTTATACTTTATTCATGAAAGGACCAAGAATATCAAAAAATAAAAATGTACAGACCTATAATATAAAAAAAAATACAGAGACCTATATAAAATGTGAGCGAAGTGTAAGGATTTATAATTATGTTTTTTCTTAATTTTTTTTAAACACTTGTTATCAACAAGAAACATGTGGTAGTTTTTAAGCAAAAATGATAATAAAATCCTTCTAAATTATATAAATAATAATTTGATTTTTTAAAATATCATAATTTTATTAAAATTCTTGAAAAATTTTCTATCATTCATGAATTAACATAAATGATAAAATTGCCTTTAATTTTTCACAAGTTTTGTTCAAAGAATTACAACTTTCTTTTAAAATTGTAAAATTGTACTAGCAAATTTCAAATTCATATATTAAATTCTTGATATTGCTATTTTTGGAAATAATAAATGCCAATCACAAGTTTTGTTTAGAAAATCACATCATTCTTTTTAAAATTGTAAGAGTGCAATAATAAATCATAAGTTTACATGTCAAAGGCAATTTGTTAATTTGAATTAAGGATAATTTAGTTATTTATATTAATTCATTAATAATAAAAAAGTTCTTAAAAAATTTAATAAAATTATGATACTTTAAGAAATTAGGTTATCTGTAACATTCCAATTTAGATTTTAATAGTTAATTTAGGTTAATAGAAATTTTAGAAAATATTTAGAGGTAAGTAAATTAGTAGGAGATGATTATCAAATCTAACTTAGGATATAATTTTAAGTTAATATTTTAAAAATTATTATTATTATTATTATTATTATTATTATTAGGAAAGAAGAAAGAGAAATATAATAGAAAGAGATATTGAGAAATGAAATATATATATGTGTGTGTGTGCATGGGAATTTTAAAAAAGAAAAAAAGGGAAAGACAGACGTTCTGCTGTGTAATGTACATACATATATATATTAAAAAAAAAGAATGAAATGGGAGGAAAAAGGGTGTGGAACCATAGGTGACTTTTTAAATCAACAAATGCCCTTTTCTCTTTCATTTTCCTTCTCTTCTTACTTCTCTTCCATGCACGAATAGAGCAAGTGACTGTGAGCAAGTTCGTCGACATTTCACTTGATAAAAATACTTTAAAATGCATATTCATAATTTCACAATTTTTTCATTAACATAACAAGGTAATTTCTCAACAATAATTCATAATTTTCTCAATAATCACCTAACTAACATGAAGCAACACTAATCACAAATTAAAAGCATGGTTATTTTGTGACTTTTTTAATAAATTATTCCTCACAATTTCTCTCCCACCACAATCTTTACCAATAACACAATTTACAAATAACATATTATTTATAAATATTAGTTTCAATTATTAAGTATCATTAATGCCGTAATAAATGCAAAAATATTTCTCAACAATGCATGTTTACAATCATCCCAAAATATATAATGTGCAGAAACTATTTAAAAGGCACGATCACAACCATGAACCCATATATTCAATAAATAACAAAGTTCTAACATTGGCAATAATGTATTATAAAAATCATAAATCCAGACCTAAAGAGAGAAAGCAATTCCATACCACTAAGCCTCTAGGGCTTCTCTAAATACCACACTTGGAACTTCTTCTGAAAAATGTTAACCACATAATGAGATTCAAAAGTTTCAGTAACCAATGTTAATTTATAATAGTGTATACAAACAGTTAAAGTAGTTAAGGAATTGATTTGTAAGTGATTCAAAGTATTTAAAATTGTAAGAATGCAATAATAAATCATAAGTTTGCATGTCAAAGGCAATTTGTCAATTTGAATTAAGGATAATTTAGTCATTTATATTAATTCATTAATAATAAAAAAGTTCTTTAAAAATTTAATAAAATTATGATACTTTGAGAAATTAGGTTATCTGTAACATTCTATTTAAATTTTAATAGCTAATTTAGGTTAATAGAAATTTTAAAAAATATTTAAAGGTAAGTAAATTAGTAGGGGATGATTATCAAATCTAACTTAGGATATAATTCTAAGTTAATATTTTAAAAATTATTATTATTATTATTATTATTAGGGAAGAAGAAAGAGAAATATAATAGAAAGAGAGATTGAGAAATAAAATATGTGTGTGTGTGCGCGTGCGTGCATGCGTGCATAGGAATTAAAAAAATAGGAAAAGAAGGGGGAGGCAGATGTTCTGCTGTGTAATGTACATACACACACATATATATATATTAAAAAAAAAGAATGAAATGGGAGGAAAAAGGGCATAGGACTTACAGGTGATTTTTGTAAATCAATAAATGCCCTTTTTTCTTTCATTTTCCTTCTCTTCTCACTTCTCTTCCGCGCACGAATAGAGCAAGCGACTGTGAGCGAGTTCATTGACACAGCGTGTCTGAGTTTTATAGGTGAGATTTTAAGTTTTTTAAAACTAAGTAAATATTCTAAAATTTTTCTTAACCATCCTCCTGCTTTGATTTTTTATTTTGTGGTGGTAGAAAATCTAGAATTTAAAAAAGGAATGACTTTATGTTGAATAAATGTAATTGTTGAGGTTGTTAGTGGTATAATAAATGTTCTAGAGTATAAATTTATTGATGAACTTGAAATTTGAGACTTATAGATCAAACCCTAGGCTAAATTTTTATTAAATTTGAAAATATATATTGATTTATTGAGGTTTAGATGATTATTTGGGATAAAAAAATAGATCATAATTTTTTTCATAACCATAACAGGGCAATTTCTGAACAACAATTTATAATTCTCTCAATAATCACCTAACTAACATCAAGCAACACTAATCATAAATGAAAAGTATGGTTATCTTATGGTTTTTTTAATAAATTATTCATCACAATTTCTCTCCACCACAATCTTCATCAACAACACAAATCTACAAATAACATATTATTTATAAATATTAGTTTTAATTATTGAAACTAATAAAATAACTCTAATAGTAGAATTAGAATATATAACATAATTTTTAATCTCAACCTTATTATAAATCTAGAGTTAATACTATTAAATAAAATTTCTAACTCTTCTTTTAGTCATCAATAAATTTTAATAAGCTAAAATCAACCTTTAAACTAATTTCTATTATCAAAATTTTTCTTTTCATTTCATAAATTCACACCTAAAATACCTAAAAATTGAAAATTGAGTCTCAAGCTTGGAGCCAACATTCTATAGCCATAATAATCCATTTCTCATCTCAAATAATCATCTAAACCTTAATAAATCAATATATATTTTTAGATTTAATAAAAATCTAACCTAGGATTTGATCCATAAACCTCACATTTCAAGCTTATCAATAAATTTATACTCTAAAATATTTATTATACCGCTAACAACCTCAACAATTACATTTATTTAACATAAATTCATCTCTCTTCTAAACTCTAAATTTTTTACCACTACAAAATTAGAAATAAAAGAGGATGGATAGCTAAGAAAAAATTTTAAAACACTTACTTAATTTTAAAAAGTCTAAAATCTCATCCTAAATATTATATTAGAAAGTCTCACCTTTAAAACTGAGACACGCGATGAACTCGCTCACAGTCATTTGCTCTATTCGTGCGCAAAAGAGAAGTGAGAAGAAAAGGAAAATTAAAAGGAAAGGGGCATTTGTTGATTTAAAAAAATTACCTGTAGATCCCACACCTTTTTTCCTCACGTTTCATTCTTTTTAACATATATATATATATTGCATGCATGTATGTACATTACACAGCAGAACGTCCGCCTCCCCTTTTTTTCCTATTCTTTTTAATTCCTATGCATGCACACACACACACACACATTTCATTTTTTAATCTTTCTTTCTATTATATTTCTCTTTCTTCTTCCCTAATAATAATAATAATAATACTTTTTAAAATCTTAACTTAGAACTATATTTTAAATTAAATTTGATAATCATCTTCTACTAATTTACTTACCTCTAAATATTCTTTAAAATTTTTATTAATCTAAATTAATTGTTAAAATTTAAATTTAGATGTTACATTATCATTTATAGAATTTAGAGGGATATATTGTCATTTTCCCTAGTGTTTTTTTTTCCTGTTATCAATATGACAGTTGTCACACACATGCATAAGGGTGAAAAAAAGTACTTCCTCTGTTAAAAAATATAAAGCATTTTTTGAGGAGTTAGATGTTAAAAAATATAAAGTATTTTTAGTCTTTTGAGGTGTAATTATTATTTTTTTAAAAGTACCTCTATTGATAATAATTTTATATTTATTATAGAATGTTTAATAGGAGTAAATAAGAAAAAATATGATTAGTTAAAAAGTAATTAACTATTTTATTGAAGGACGAGATTTGGTTAAAAATATTTTATATTTTTTAATGAAAAAAATAATAAATTTGCATAATTGGCCAACGACCTGAATGGATATACACAATTGTAATGGTAAATTAAGGAATTGAACCAAAAAGCAACTCAAATAAAGGGAAAAATTTTATTGATTTTTAGCCACTAATTAATATCAATATTAATGTAAAATATAAAATTTACACAAAATTTATCATATAATTTTTAGACAATAAAATGTCAGTGACATCAAATTTCATATAATGCTCATATAAAAAATTCTAGTTGAGAGAAGAAAAGTTGTTGAATATATTTATTTTATATTATTATTTTCGACCCTTTGTCAACGGAAAAATGTGTGTCCATTGTTGTCTGAATTTAATGCATGCCACGGGAGTCTTCTAGAAGCAGGGAAAATGAAATAAAAAAGACAAACCCTTTTTTTTTAAATAAATATAAATATTCGATCATGTATTTTTATAAGAAAAATAATAATAAAATTCTTTGAATTATATAAATGATAAGTTAGTATTTTAAAATGTTATAATTTTACTAAAATTTTTATAAAATTTTCTATTATCAATGAATTTATATACATGATTAAATTGTCCTTATTGAAAATAAAATGATTGACAAGTTTTATTTAAATAATCACAATTTTTTTTCTTATATTCACAACAATATAACAACAAATTATAATTTTACATGTTAAGTTCCTGATTTGCTGTTACATTATTGTGAATATGAGAAGAAAAATTGTGATTATTTAAACAAAATTTGTAAATTATTTTTTTTTAACAAGGACAATTTGATCATTTATATTAATTTATTAATGGTAAAAAAAATCTACAGGACTTCAATAAAATTATGACATTTTAAGAGACTAAATTATTATTTGTATATTTTAAAAAAATTTTATTATCATTTTTTCATTTTTATATTTTTTTGATGTTACATATTTTTATATTTTTCAATAATCATTAAGTTATTAGGTGTTGGGCGTATTGGCCAAAAAAAGAAAGTTGCTGGGTGTACTCTTCCTTTTGTAATGAAATATATTTTCTACGGAAAAAAATTATTAAGTTATATGCAATATCTAATGTTTTTAAACAGTTAACTTCATATTACTTTTAAAATAAAATTAATGCATTACCAAATAAGAAAAACACTGCTTGAGAAAGGATAATTTTTTAAATGATGTTCAAATTTTTTAAGAGATTAATCTTAATTATGGAATACTTTAGGCAAAAAAAGAATATTGATGCCTAAACTACAATTAAAAATTTATATAATTTTTTTTCTTCTTTGGGACAGGTTTACATCATAGCAGTTTAGTGATTAATCTTTAATTTAGAATAGACAAAATTTGCTTTTAAAATTGGGTTCTCATAAAACTTCGTTGTTTAAGAAGGATTGATATAAATTTTTATCTCGAATTAAAACAAAAAGAATCTGCCAGTTGAGCTTCAACAAACGCTATCGAAGGAGAATGAGTTAGACGCGCTGCGATGATTGGACCGATAGTCAACAACCGGCGACGATTATTGGCGCGTTAAGGCGCGTGGGATTTTTTGGATTTATATGTAATTGCCATTTCTTGGTCAAATAGCCCAAATAGAATTAAATTATGACACAGTACTTCACATTCCACAAGTGCCAAACCCCGCGTGGGTTTTGGGGGGGGGGGGGGAGTTGAATAATAATGAGCAAAACCTGAAAGAGAAGGAAGCTTTCTGGCCTAAAAAACAAAGAAAGAGAAGGAAGCTGAAGTTGAATTTATTTTTATTAGAGAGAGAGAGAGAGACACACACACACACAAGGCCGAAAAAGCTTTTTGACCCCTCAGAGCTCGAATCTCTCTTTCAATGAGCAATTGACTGCGGAAGAAAGCAGAGATAGATTAGACCTTCTCATTTTGTCTAATCAAACTTCAACCTATATCTGCTTTTCCCCCTCAAGTTTATCTGCTGTTATTGAAATAATCTTGTGGGGAAGGGGGAGAGAGAGAGAGAGAGAGAGAGAGAGAGAAGAGGGGCCGAGTCACTGAATCAAGCTCGGGACTAGTTTGGCTGTGTGGCAGAGAAACGGACAGAAAGAGAAAGAGAGGGTGATGACTGATGAATCTTCTTTCTAAATTCATGTTGTCAGCTCGTTGCGTTGAACATATCTGAAGATTCTCTTTTGGATATAGCTCGATTTTAGCTTCGAAATGGGAACTCCACCACCAGAAGAGCTTCTCAAGAAGATCGAGGACCTCGAGGCGGGTCACGCTCATCTCAAGCAAGAAATGTCCAAGCTCAAGCTCTCGGGCGCGAGCGATGCCCGAGCCGAGCAGAGCCATCATCGCCAGAGGTCGCACTCGATATCGCCGCAGCGTTCGAGATTGGGTGCGTCCAGGAGGAGAGCTGGAGGCGGCGGATTCGATGGACCTGCTTCGTGGAAGAAAGGTTCAACTTCGTTTAAACATTCGTCACCGCTTCAGAGAGAGAGCCGTAGCAGTGATCCTCAGAATGATGGAGAAGTTGGCGTTGGAAGGGGCCCTTCAGCTGTGAATTTTACTGATAGGCAGTATCTCAATATTTTGCAGTCAATGGGGCACTCTGTTCATATATTGGATCTTAACGGTCGTATGATATACTGGTGAATAGCTTATTCGACTTCAAGTTTTCCTGTATTTAATTTCTTCATGATAGAATGTGAAGATTATTTTTGTGGTTTCTTATTCTGTTTGCAAATGGAGATACAAACGTTAGTTGTAATGACTTTCGTTTATTAGGCTGTTGGAGATTATATGTTCTCAGATTAAAATGGATATGTTTTCAACTATACTTATTTCGAGCATAAAATGTTCTTTACTGTCGATTAAAGAATTCTGGGACCTACATCAAAAGCTTAATTGTTTAAGGTTTATGTAATAATTTTGCAGGAACCGTAGTGCTGAAAATTTATACGGTTATACAGCGGAAGAAGCCCTCGGTAAGGATGGCATTGAACTGCTTGTAGACCCCAGGGATTTTGCCGTAGCCAATGATATAGTCAACCGGGTCATTAAGGGAGAGAAATGGATTGGGCAGTTCCCTGCCAAAAATAAGATGGGAGAGAAGTTTTTCGCTTTAGCTAGTAATACCCCTTTATATGACGATGATGGAAATTTGGCTGGCGTTATTTCGGTCTCGAGTGATTCACGCCCCTTCCTTGACACGAGAGTTCCGTTATCAGGAGTAAAGCACTCTGAAACAGGTTCAGGCTCCAGCAATCTTAAAAGTGGCATCACAAATAAACTTGGTCTGGATTCTCAACAGCCTCTTCAAGTTGGTATAGCATCAAAAATTTCTAATTTGGTTAGTATTCAACATTTTTTTAATGTTTCTTTTATTTAATTTAGCATGGCATGTTTTGATGTTAGAACCATTATAATAGGCATCCAAGGTAAGTAACAAAGTGAAGTCAAGAATCCGAATGGGAGAAAATGTGGATCGTGAAGGTGGGAGCGGTGAAAGTCATCATTCTGAGCATAGCTTCTCAGATTCTGTTCTCTCAGACCAGAGAGAAGATGCTAATTCAAGTGGAGCTAGCACACCCAGGGGAGATGTGCCCCCATCTCCTTTTGGTCTATTTTCTCACAAAGAAGACAAAAGTCAAGGAAAAAATTTAAAAGATTACGGTGATGAGGGTGAAGGAAAACCTAGTCATAAAGTATTAACTTCCAAGGCTGAAGCATGGATTCAAAAGAAAACAATATCATGGCCATGGAAAGCATATGAACGGGATGGGTCAGAGGGAAGGAATGTCCGTGTTGGTTGGCCCTGGGTGCAGAATGATCAAGAAAATGAGCCAGCTCAGCGAAAGCCTCTTTCTTCTTGTGTGAGGCCAGAAAGTCAGGCAGGAGAAGGAGGTCGACCTGTTAATAATGAAGCATCAGGATCCTGGTCCTCCTTCAATGTTAACAGCACAAGTAGTGCAAGCAGCTGTGGGAGTGGCAGCAGTGCAGTCAATAATAAATTGGACATGGATACCGATTGTTTGGATTATGAAATCTTGTGGGAAGACTTGACAATTGGAGAACAAATTGGGCAAGGTAGAGATTTTTTTTTTTCCTTAAAAAAACTTCAAACGGTCATGATTTGGGATTGTGTATGTATTAAGAGCAAAAGAATAGAGCATTCATTACAAAAAACTTGGAACTTTATAACTTCAAATTTCTTATTTCCAAAATTGATAGCTATGCTAATGTTATCAGTGTAGTTGTCATGCATAGAATTGGTTAGTTTTATTATCTCCTCTACCATCCTTTGCTAATGCCATCATTCTTTCCTTGTCAAATTTGTTGTTTAGTTTTTGCTTGGTATGTTATTTCTATTTCCTATTTACCTCTCTGCTGTTGCTTTTGCAGGATCATGTGGAACTGTGTATCACGCTCTGTGGTATGGATCAGTATGTTCTTTGCTCTTCCTGCTAATTATAATTTCAAGTTCATATACTATGTGTAAAAAGGATGTTGAAATAACTAGTGGCTGTAGCTATGTTTGAGAATTCTCTTTTGCTTCTTTCAATTGTCCACTTTTCTGTGGGTTAACAAAACCTTTAAGGCTTTCCTTTTATATTGCACAAATTTTGATTAGGTTGCAACTCAAATTACCAGCATGTCCTATGATGTTTTGAATTTCAAATATTTCATTGAAAGGTAAAGCAATTTCTGGAAGGCAGCGCAATGTATATGGAAAATGCAAGCCTGAGGCAATGCTAGAGTTTCATTTGGGATGTGCCTTTTCTGCAGAGACAAACTAAATATTGCTGATGACTATTATGTGATGCCAACTAACTCCCACATTTCTGCAGGATGTTGCGGTCAAGGTATTCTCCAAGCAAGAATACTCAGATGATGTAATAATGTCCTTCAGACAAGAGGTATGCTTTCAGGCTGTCAATTTTATTTTCTTTTCTAGAGAAAAACTTCAGTTGCTAATGTACTAGGGAGAGATGAACTACTTAGAATGTGCGAGGCTTACCTTGGGAGATTTTAGTTTGATGATATTTGCCCGATGATTATGGTTGCCATTTTTTTATTGACAAACTAAACTACATCCATGTTAGGTGTCGGGCAAGGGTTTATAGATATAAACATGTTCCATTCACCACCAACGATAACTGGAACGCTTCATTGAGTTTAATTTTGTTCAATCAGGACTATTAATTATTTGTTCGCCAAAGAAGAAGGATCAATATGTTTAACCTTCTAACTTTAAATATATCATCGAGGTGGCATTGCCACGTTGTAGCATGCTGCTCTTATATGGGTATTATATTATGAGCAGATGTTGTAGAACCAAAAGTCTGGAATGAACTTATGGTAGCCATAATATGAGCAGTTGAATAGGATTTAGCTTGATTAGCTCTAGTGATGTGGGTAAGGATAACCAAAGTGGAAGTAAGCTGTTGCATATATTCCTCAATTATAAGGAGAAGACTTTGGCAAAGTTCATCAAGTATTTGCTAACATCTTAAACATTTTTCAACACCCAGCACCACGTGATTGATTCTTTTAAAGAGGTCTCTCCACATATCGTAATTCTATTAAAGGACCTCAAAGAAAACACATAAATTGCACCAAGATTGATTCCCACTTTAATTAAAAAAATTAGCAAAACTAATAAATTGACTTATACATGAACCAAATAAGCTATTGAGTGGAGCCATAGTTTTCTGGCATTGTTATTTCTTAGACTGTAACTAATTTGGAGTAGTTTATGCAAGAGATTTCTCTTCCAGTTCTTCACGAATCCTCTCTGATAGTTATTTTCTTCTATCTATATTCTACTCTTCTTCTAATATATTAGTACCTCACAGCACTGGCCCTCCCCCTTAAAGTTCTTCATTATATAACACTGATATGATGATGATGTTAATGTGAAGGTATCTGTTATGAAAAGACTTAGACATCCAAATGTCCTTCTTTTCATGGGGGCGGTAACTTCACCTCAACGTCTCTGCATTGTGACAGAGTTTCTCCCCCGGTTTGTTCAGAAACTTTTGTTTCCTTTTGTTTTTTAATCATGTAGTTACAATATATCAAGTTGGGCTAATTATCCTTGCATTCATCTGTAATTCATCTCAGTGGAAGCTTGTTTCGCTTACTTCAGAGAAACACATCCAAACTTGACTGGAGACGACGTGTTCATATGGCTTTAGACATTGTAAGTATTCTTTGGTAATATTATGGAGAAAACGTCTCATTCAAGTTTTGTTGATATAGCGTCATATTCATTTCTTTTTCTTTTCTTTTTCTTTTTTTTTTGTATTACATATTCATTTTGGATATTTTCTTGCTTTAATTAAAGATATGTTCTGTTTTTATCCTTTCTATAGGCACGGGTGTAAACTATCTTCATCATTGCAGCCCACCTATCATTCATCGAGATTTGAAGTCTTCAAATCTTCTAGTTGATAGGAACTGGACTGTTAAGGTCAGCATCTTGTAATTTTTCTATTTATTCTCCATTTGTCAGGCTGTACGCTCTCTTTTGATTGCTTGAGTATTTCTAGTATTATATTTTGTTTAGTTAGACAGTATATTAACCATGTGCTAGCTGAACAGGTTGGTGATTTTGGCCTTTCGCGCCTAAAGCATGAAACTTATCTCACGACAAAGACAGGAAAGGGCACGGTGGGTTCACATATCTTCTTTGTTGGCCACAAGATCTTTTGTTTGAATTCATTATTATTTCACACAAACAAAGAAGTTGCTGATTCTAGCTTTTTCTTCTTTGCAGCCTCAATGGATGGCACCAGAAGTTCTTCGTAATGAGCCTTCTGATGAGAAGTATGTCTGATCTGTACGCTTAATTATTCTCTCTCTCCCCACTGAACTTATGGATTTTGAATACTTTATATTCTCTGCTTCTTGGGGATATCAGGTCTGATGTATACAGCTTTGGGGTGATATTGTGGGAACTTACAACTGAAAAGATCCCTTGGGAGAGTCTCAACTCAATGCAGGTATAGTTTTCATGAATATGTGAGCCTTGAATTTCCTACATGGAGAATGTATATAGTAAGGTGTCATGTAAGATTGTTGAACCGAAAGCCACCAAAAGAGTTGGTTTCATATTGATGGAAAAACCACTTAAATAAATTATTCCAGCCCTTGAAGATATGGGGATCTTTGAATTGTTTTGTTATTTTGTCATAGGGACCTGCAACTTCTATTGTTAATTAATTTGTTTCCCAATTCCTTCTGATATTTAATTATATTAATTTGTCATATTCATATTTGTAACTGTCATATTATGGTGAGTCCAAATATGAACAATGGTTACTCTAGGATACTTGCAGGTAATTGGAGCTGTTGGGTTCATGAACCAGCGGCTAGAAATTCCGAAGGATGTTGATCCTACGTGGGCTGCTATAATTGAGAGCTGCTGGCATAGGTTTATATTATATTCTGTTCGTTCTGCCATACTAATTTATTTCGTTTTCCGCAGCTCTACACGTACAAGCATTAATCTTATGCCACTAGTAAAGTAAATGATCAATTAAAAATGACTTGTGTCCTACTGTTGGCCAGCGTGCCTTAACAAATTTCTTAAGACCAGCTGTTTGAGATGTTTTCTTTTTTGTTAAAAATCTATATTTTGAGTTTCTTCTTATTATCTTTAGCATTTCTCAACATCTTTACTCATTTGAACCTTATCATTCCTACTTCCCTGCTTAAATTTTATGACAAAATCGAAATCCAAAGAGCTTTTGCTTGAGCTGGTGCTTTGTATATATTGATGGTTCCATAGTTGCTGACATTTCTAGTTTCTGTTTCTTCATTCTTTACCTGGAATACTCGAAGTAGCCCAAATTTCATTTTGGTAATCTGGTCTATGACAAATTGGCAGTTTCATCAGTTGACTTTACAATGTTTTGTTGGTTTACGTAACGGAACTAGGTGATAGGAAACGCTTATTCCATCTATTTTTCTACCTCTTTTTGGGAGTCGGAATTTTTGTTCTTTCAGCTTTTTGGTATGGGCTTCTGTTAAGAATGATCACATATTTGATGGTATTAATGCTTAGAGTGGGGACAAGTTCACCTTTTTAAGATAACTTATGAATTAAATAATGGCGACAAACAGAGACAACCTTGCAAACTATTTGTTCTAATAATTTGATGGGTGAAACAATGTTGTTTGTATGCTGTTAGTAGCAAGACTCAAATTCTCCCTCCTTTTTTGGGCAAATAGTCTGTGTCTTCTTGTCCCCAGAAAATTTACTGCCCTTGAGTTTACTATTTAATTAATGTTGGTCACCTTAAGTTGTTAGCAGCACACATGCATGCATGTCGTGTGCATCTGATATACTAACTATATTTTTCTGTTGTTCCCATATTTGCTTTCAAGTTATGGAAACCTTAAAAGAAAATTTGTAAGTTATATATCGAAACTTTTTTCATTCTGAAATGAAGAGAAAAATGAATTGACTAAGAGAAAATTAGCATGCCAACTAAATACCCCTATTATCATTAACACTATGGGAAAATTCTTGGGTACACCAGGTGCACTATTTCATTTATAAACTATCAAATAAAATAGTGCAAGTTATATCACTGGGCCCACAGCCTATTAGCCATCACTGTGCTGTCATGTAAATTGGACATTGGAAAAAGCTCATACTCTATTATTATTCACTATAGCACTATTGGATAAATGTAGTATTGTATGAGTTCTTAATGATTTGGCTTTATTTTACTGGTATATAAATGATGTGACTCACCTAGTTGTATGCCAGCATTTCTGCGGGAACACGTTACCATTGTTAAATATCTTTTGCTGACTTGTATCTTGGTTCATTCCCCCCAGTGATCCAGCTGGTCGGCCAACATTTCAGGAACTGCTAGAAAGGCTGAGAGAGCTGCAAAGACGTTATGCCCTTCAATTTCAAGCAGCTCGTTCTGCTGGTGTTGAAAACACTCAAAAGGAATCCTAAACACAGCCTCTGAGCTTCTTCTCCTTTATTTGCTTGCAGTCCATATGATGATTTTCTGCATACATTTTTACCAGTTTCTGGTAAGCCGAGGAGTTGGTACAAACTGCCCGGCTTGAAGTTGGAACTTGGAACCATACCAAATTGCTGATCAGAACTGCGGTTCATCACCATTTGCAATAGAACTTATAAGGGGACAACATGGAAAATAGAAAAAGTGGAGCAAGAGACTTTTGACATTGATTATGATTGGGGGATGGTCATGTTTTGTCTCTTTTAAGGCATCGAAGATCTTCGATTTGTTAGTAGTGCTATTTGCCTGGAGCCATGCCAAATGGGGTTGATTGTGACCTCTGTTGTAATCCTAGATGGAGAATTTAGGTGCTATTAAAAAAATTTGTACAGTGGCAGAGAAAGCAAAAAACTTCGAGTTTTCATTGGACTAAGGGGATTAGGATCAGAAAAGTTCCTTCCCTTTATATTCTTTGATATTCATGGTTGGAGCTTTGTCATTGCCCACTTGAATCAACGAAGTGCGGCTTGGCATGTCAGATTGGCATTTGACAATAACCCTTCAGGATCGATTATTCTGTTTTAAACCAATCAGTGAGTGTGATTTTCCTACGTAGGTCCACTTCCTTTCTTTGTAGTCCAAAGTGGCAGAATTTTGTACATGAATGAGGGAAGAAACAGAACCAGTTGCCGCTAATACCAGTTGGAGTTATGGACAAGAATAGATTTCAAAAATCAACTGAAGTACCAGTGCAGGTTAATTGCTCCTTATGTGCAAGGTTTAAAATCCTCTGTCCCTTTTAGTTTAAAGGGACATTTCATATTTTAGTGCCCTTTGAGGATGAACGTTATTGGAAGTAGTCTCCCAAGATTTTTTTCTTTTAATACCACGAGCTCCTTAATGCATTTGAAATCAACATTTAATCAGGCGTCTGAGCTAAGTTTGAAGAAAAATTCAATCTTTCATGGTTTGAGTCTTGGACGAGGTCGTGACATGGTTGACCCTACCTGTGTTCTGCCTGAAATTTTCTGCATATCAGCATGCAATATAAATATACG
>NW_026557438.1:0-21974 GCF_029017545.1 Prosopis cineraria | reverse complement strand
GCCACATTAGTGTGATTAGCCACACCAGCATAGTAAACCCAAAAAGAACATAATTATTGGCATGGGCCTTTTTTTGGGTCCCGACGACAGGCCATGTGACTATTCAGACTAACTTTAGACTTCCATATCCATATCAACTGAAGATTGGTTTAGTTAATAAGGCGAGTACGTCATCAGATTTATGAGAAAATTGGCCGTGAAATTGATTTTCTCCCCTCCATTATGTACTAATGTCGCCATTGGTGCTCATTTTCTTCAAGTAAATTGCATGAACATTCTGGGTCATAAATCAGGACATACTAAACAAAAAAAACGAAAAGCTATCTTAAAAAAAAAAAAAGAACAGAGAAACTCTCCCTTGTTATGGCTCAAATTTTAAATAAGCTCCATAATTCACATTTTATCTGTCATATCTTGGGATATTTAAAAAAAAGATCTATTTTTTGAAAAGTGACATCCTTATAAATTAAGGAGTTTTTACAAATTGTTTATGGTTATCGAGGTCAGTTTCGTGATTTCTAAAAGTACTTTTAGAATATCTTAAAATTAAAAAGTATCACTTAGTAAATAAAGTAAAAATATATATATATATATATAAACTCTTAGTCATATTAATTATTAAGAGAAAATATGGATGCAGGTCCTTACAATTTTATTCAATTTTAAATTAAGTCCCTACAGTTTATTTTATTTTATTTGATCTCTTATAGCTTAACAAATTAAATTTTTTTATTCCCTAGAAGTTAAAATCCTTACATTTTTATTTAAAAAAATTAACTTGTATATCTTTATTAAATGATTATATGACTTTAGAATTAATTACATAATTTTTCTAATTCAAAATTTATATAACAAGTTTTCTTAGAATTTTCATAAAAAATTATAATAAAAATATAAATAGTGGATTAAATGAAGTTTTTTTATTTTGGGTGAAAGTATTAAATTAAATTTTCTACAAAGTCTAAGCCTATTTTTGTTTTATAAAATTTGATAATTCATTATTAATTTTAACATTTAGATATCCATATATATAATATATAAAACTAGAAGGGCTTGATTAAAATAAAATGAACTACAAAAATTTAATTTAAAATTGAATAAAATTGTAACAACTTACAAGTATATTTTTTCATTATTAAATTATATTGCTCATGAATCAACATAGAATTATGACCTTGAAGTAAAGATTTTTATTATTTAAAATATACTACTTTTAAAACATCACTCCATTATCTATAGATATCTTTCACTGTCAGTCATTTTTAATATTCAATTAATAAAATTTATTGTCTTTATTTTTAAGTACATCAAGAATAAAATTAAATTATTACTTTATAAAAAAATTTATTATCTTAGCTTGAGTTTTGAATGAGCGAATCATATTTAAAGTTTTCATTGTATTTTGAAGCCAAAAAAAATTCACCATCAATTCAGTTTGCACTCCAACATTAAAATAAATAGAAGTGAAATAAACCTAAAGAAAAGTATTGTCTACATTTTAAAAAGAACAAGCACAACACTTTTTTTTTTTCATACCTAATTCTTTTTTTTTTTTCACAGAGTCGCCCCAGCGAACATCATTTGCCTACTTACTTTACATTATTTTTATTGCGCACATCTATTTTTCTTTAAAAAGTAATTCTATTTAAAACAACAAATATCTTTTACACGAAAGATTCAACACTAAAAAAAATTGGCCACTAATTTTATAGCTTAATGAGATGCGAGCTAAGCGAGAGCCGAGAGGTCATGCGAGGGTGAACTCCGAAAAATTTATTAAGGAGAGATGACAAAAATATGTATGATTGTCGAAAAAAATAAATTTATATATATCATTAATATAATATAATATTTTAATGTATATATTTATCTTTAATTTTACACACAAGAAAATAAATATACAATTTTATTTTTAATTTTGCTTTATTAATTTTTCATAATGTAAAAATAATTAATTATTATGTATACAATAAAATTTTTAGTTATTTATTTCTTAATATAAATTATTATTAAATTGGCACAAATTGCATCTACTTCATGAGCATTGAATAATTTAAATATTTCTTAGAATCAAAAGTTCTATTCAATTTAAAAACTTTATTATTTGCTAATTAAATTTACTATTTATTTTTTTAATTGATAATTATAATAAATAAATATATCAATACAGTAATGATGCTTAATTGTCACAAATTTTTTATATCAATGCAATCTAAATATATCATAGTAAAAATTATTCATTTAATAAATTTTAATAATTTGGTCATTACAGAAAAAAAAAATTTTAGAAGAACATATTTTAATCATAATATCTTAACTTTTGAATAAATAAGTTTATGATAGATATTAAACACATGGTATTCAATATATCTTGAGATTTTTGTTGCAGCACTTTAACAAAGTTTGTTAATAATAATTTTTATAATTTTTTTATCAAATATAAAATAAAATAAAATTAAATAACACTAATATTTTAAAAACAACTGTAACATTATCTTGTTAAAAATAAATAAATTATATGATAATTATATATTTAATCTATTAAAATAATTAGACTATATATATATATATATATGTAAAAGATTATTATAGAATTGAAATAAAACTTATATCTAGCGTCTTAATGTTTTTATAATATGTTAATTAAGAAATTAATATATAAACTCTTATATTTAATTAAAAAAATTTAAAAGCTAGGAACGCCGTGACCGTGCTCGTCTACCTGCCTCCACCCCTCTGGGTTACAGTCTGCCTTTCTTAGTGAAAAAAAAAAAAAAAATGCATTGATGCGTGAAGTCTTGAAGATGATAGTGAGCCAGCGTGCGGTTCAGTTGGAGAAGAGATACACGGGGTGAAGAAGTCAAAATCTGGCATGGCAGAGCAGAGCCAAGCCACGTGCTGGTCACAGACTGAGACCGTATAATCCTGCATTTTCTGTCACTGCACACTGCCTCGTGATCTCACGTGTTCCTTACTTCATCCTAGCATTCCCCCACCCTCGTTCTTATCCGATCCCAACCTCCACCCAATCCCCTTCTTCCACCCGCCCACAGACTCTTCCCATAATTACTCGTTCCTTAATTGACATCGTTGCCCCCCTCTTCCTTCTATATTAATCCCGATTCGCGTCTGCCTTACTCGCTCTGTGTAAAGTGGTTGCTGATTAGTCATCCAGAAGATGAAGGACTCTGGCAAGAGCCTCAAATCAAACGGCAAGCCCTCGTCGGAGGTGAGGAAGGATCGGAAATCGGCGACGGGGATGAACGGATCGCCCAAGAAGGGAGGTCATGGAGGCAAGTTCACCTGGATCGGCCACGGCTACTCGGAGGCTGAGATCGGACGCGACCACGTGGCCTTGGATGCGAAGGACCCGAACTTTGAAGATCCGGAAGAGGTCGCCACTGCCTGATGCTGATAACTGGCGATGATTTGGTGTCTCGTTTGCGTAACTTCGAGATTTGTATATATTTAATTATGACTTCTGAGAGATGATGGTGCATGCTTCTGGACTAATAAACTTAGACTGAGAGTAGATGAAGCGTTTCGAACACGTTTCGGGTCTGGATCTGCTTAATGCTTGATCCGGTTGTAATCATGTTTCTTTGTAAATAGGATCAGATTCAACTGATGCAATCCGAACTGCTTTTGAAAATTTCTCTGCTCAGTTTTCAGTGAGTCTCGTTATGTTGCAAGGTTTTTAGAAAATATGTTAAATTAATTAAAAAATTATAAACTGAAATCAGATTAATTGTTTTTGGGTTCCATATAGAAATGTGTTTATTGATTTTTTTTTTTTTAAATCAATGCGACAATCCGACCTGCAGCTTTTCGTCTTCTTCGACATCAACTGCTCCTCTCAGGAGGTCAAGGTCGGAAGGACTCCCTTGTTCTCGTTCTCTCTGCATTTGATGGTTTTAGTGTGTTTTTAGGTTTGAAAAATTCGCAAGTTATAATTAACGTTAGGGCATAGCAAATTGAGGGTAGGAAAAAATAATTTGATTATAAATTTATGTTTGAATGTTTTTTTTCTAAGTTAGTTAAACAAAAAAAAATTATTTAAATAATTTAATTTAAAATTAGTGGGGATTTATAATGACAAACTAATTTGATATTTACGGAAAAATATTAAAATTAATTTTTTTAAAATAGAGTACACTAATAAAAAAAATTTCACATAATACAATTAGAATTATTTTTAATATTATAATTTAGGATATTTAGATTCAGAAAAAACTGTGACAATATTATAATTATATATTTATAATAATTATATTTAGGTTATATGTATTATAATATAATATTATAATTAATCTTCTAATTATGAATGTCTTCTCTTCATCTCCGTTCAAGGCTGCCCTTGAATCCCTGCTCCTCAATCTATTCCTCACCTCTTTCTCAATTTTATTTCCATTTCCACTCGTCGCACTCCTCTCTTATATTAGTCCTCATATTATAATTAATAACAGCTAATGGGTTTTAATCTGTTCCAACAACAGATCCGATCTGTCCTTGCAACAGAACGGGGCCTTGATCACGAACTTGCCATCCTTGTCGGCGATGTGAATTATCAGGTCGTTGACCTCCATTGGCACCTCTTCGGACGGCGACGATGGCGAGAAGCAGAGGTAATGACTATGCTTGTGAAGACTAAACCAAGACAGAGCAAGGAGGATGAATGGGAGCTGAACACAAGAAAAAGACGAGCGATCGATTTGGTGAGGTCAGAGGATAGGAGGAGAGAGAATCTGACAATTTTTAACATTTAATATCCCCAGCGTTTCTAATGAGCGTTGCGCTGAAAACCATCCAAACAGGATATAGTGTGTGTTTAGATACGGTGCAGAATCGATTTTTTGGGTAAAAAAATCAATTCTCCACAAAATTATCCAAACAGTCAATATTTTGGTTAATCCATTTTTGGGTCAAAATTAATTTTTTCCTCGAAGCTGAGAATCCAAGCGTTGCGGAAAAGCTTGCCAAAAAATGTTGAAAAAAAATTATAAAAAAAAGCTTGAGAAAAAAATTATAAAGGAGGCACAAAAGTTAATAAAGATAAAATCAAACTCTTTTCTCTTTCCTTTTTTTCTTAACAAAATTCAAACTTTGCATTCTCAAAAAATTAATATTAGTATTTAAAAATTAAATTATATAGTAATTTATATAGTTAAAATTGATTCTGATTAAATTATTCAAACATTTTGATTATATTAAAATTAATTTTAAAAAAATAATATCCAAACAAATTGCGTTATAATATAATCAATTATGATTAAAATCTATTATTTAATTAATTATTTTCATAATTTATTATACCAATTGAAATTTAAATATGTACATAGATATTGCAATGAGTTTTTTACTCATGACCTGAGAAGTAAACCAAACATATCTTAAGTTGGCACTGTATTGAAAAAAAAAAAAAAGCACTTTCTTTGTGTACAATGTTATCAGATTAATTAATCTGTGCCTATATATTTTATATTTTACTATATAATATAAAATTTATTAGAAAGCATTCATACCTGAAAGACTCAAATTGAGTAATTGCCCCATGATCTGGTTAAACAAATTTATGGTGAGTGTGATATTTTATTATTTGATTTATATAAATACACCAGCACATATCTGCGTTGATATAATAATGCGAAAGAAAGCGTGGGTCCCATTTTTGTTGGCAAAAACATACTTGCTCGGAGAGAAAACACACAGTACTCGGATATCCATTATCTCCTCTGCTTCCAATCCGGCCCATGGAAAGCAAAGTGTGCGGGTTGGAGCTTTGCTTTAATGTGGCCGATTTGTTTGATTTCTATTAGCATTTATCGGAGTCTATGCAATAGAGCTGGATGTGGTGGTGTCTTGAGAGATCATAATGGCTACAGTATTGCGGGCTTCTGTTACAGTCTGGGATCTTCTTGTGCTTAGGGAGCAGAGGCATGGGCAGTACTGAAAAAGCTCCGATTAATATGGGACTTTGACTTGAAGAATGTGATATTTAGAATCTGACTGCAAAAATCTAATTGAAGAGATTGGTAAAGGAAAAATATCGACAGCGGTACGTGCAGCTTAGTATTCCTGGAGATTATTTATATGTTGAACTGGAAATGGACGTGAAGATACAGCTTGTTGATGGAGATCACAGTCTGGTGGCTGATAATTTGGCAAAGGAAGCGATTTCTTACTCTTCTTTGTTTAGGTTGCTCTAACTTTCTCGAAGAGCTTGGTCTCCATAGTCTTGGATTTCAATTTCTCACTGGGTAATTTCATCATGAATTTTTGGGCGTAGCCCTCTTCTATAAAAAAATAGAAAAAATTAGACACGTAGGTTTTACTTCCATGTGATCAAAATAGAACTGAAAAGTGAAAAATACGGGCTAGTCCACATGTCCCTTTGTTGTTTGCTTTCTGTTTTTTTTTCCCTCTTTACCTTCGGTTCACGTGATAAAAATTGCACATAGAATTATATGTCCTCAATTACATAGGCAAAAGAACACATGTGGTGCAACAAATTTGAAATTAAACATCTAAATTTGAATATCATTTCTGAAGTTAACGAAGGTTAGAATTTTTTTTTGAAGTTCTTCTTCTTCTTCTTCTTTTTTTTTTTGGGTCATGAGTTTTTTTGAAGTTCTTATACAAAGCATGATACTGATCATGTGCCACTATTCTTATTATATAGAAAATATTTTCCACGACATGCTAACTAGGTATCATGTTCTTGGCTCTCCCATGCTCTCCTTGCTGTTTTGACAAGGGAAAAATTTACATACTTGCTTTTATATATATAAGGTACTTATTTCTAATTGAATAAGAAATGTGTGTTTTTTTTTTAAATTATTTAATCTATAACAAATTTTGTTATTAATATTATAAATATATTAAAATTTAGATGTCTTGATTTGATTGAATACAAACATACAAGTCTTGCCCTTTTGATATATGATGTTTTGTGACTTCACTCCCAGACTTTGCCTAATCTAACTAGGCTATTTTTTTTTTGTTAATCTCATTTTGTAATAAAAAAAATATTTAGGGAGAAACTATTTACAGACAACAACTAATAACACAGTTTCATTTAAAAAAAGTAAGTATTCTGATTTCAATAATAGTTTATTCCATATTGGTATTTTTTTGCAAATAAATTTCTTACTAGGTCTTTGAATGTGAATTTTTCTTTCATCAATTACTCTCTTGTCTCAAATTATAAGACAATTTGAGACATTGTTACGCATATTGATAGTTAATAGAATTCAATAATAACATTTTATAACTTTGTTTTTCAAAAATAAAAATATAAATTTTTAAAAATGCCTTTTGTTCTTTGAATAAAAAAGGCTCTCTCTCTCTCTCTCTCTCTCTCTCTGCGCGCGCGCGCGCGCATGCACCCTTGTGCGTGTGTGCATACCAAATAGTTACATTAACATATGCAAAACAAACAAAAACCAAAAAATTCTAGAAATCAAATAACCATTAACCACCTCATGACAACAAAGTAGAAGATGATCAAAAGCCCAATATGGATAAACTACATCATGAGAAAGCCTGGGTAAAATATTGGCATTAGCTTCTCTAAACGTCAACATAACAACAAGATAGCCAGACACCAAAACGGGGCCTTTCTTGCATTGAGCATTATAGTCAATAGGCCCTTTAAGGAGGAGGGGTCTTTGGTCAGAATCAAATTTAGATAGATGATGGTTAAGTGTCTTCGAGAAAATGCTTTGCTAGGAAATATTTGCAAAAGCCCAATCTATATGTTTAGAGATTCTATTTGTTGCTCTATGTAAATCTATCTCTATAAAACTTAATATCAATTAATTGCGTCATATATAGACAACTCTCCAATTAGGTCATGGTTATATTGTTGAAAGAATTGCTACCAAATTTATCATTGATAGACAAATAAGTATTGAAGTCTCCAATTACCAATTATGTATCATTCATATTAGACCCAATATTAACCAAATCATCCTAGAGGTTTTTTTTGAAGTTGATAATTTGGTTCCCTATCCATGCAAGTTAACCAAAATATCATGTTATCATTGACCCTCAAGACAGAGTAGTGGAGAAATTGAGTCAATAAGGAGTAATAAGAAATATCAAAAGCGTCAGAGTTCTAAAAAAGTTAAATGCCACTAACATATCCAGTAGCCTCCAACCTTATTCATCAAGAAAAACTCAATTTTCAAGAGAGCTTATCAGTTTTGATACCATTAATTCTAGTTTTCGATAAGACAAAAATATCAAAATTATAATTCCTTAACAGGTCTTTTATTCTACCAAGAAAGGTTTTAGCAACAGCGCCCTAGCAATTCTAAGAAAGTAAATTCATAAATAAAACAAAGAGGAACTTAGTCTAATTAAAGTGATCAGTGAGCCATATTTTGGCCATCGTCCCCCTCAACACTACCTCCATCTTTTTCCTTCTTCAATATCAAAAAATTGATCTTGTATCTTACCTGAATCTTTTTTAATTTGAAATTTGAGATATAGCTCCATGGGGGGTCAGGTGGTTCCTTCAGATGACGATGCCTTTCCTCACTCATTCTATCATTCGAACTCTTTATTTTTGTGACTATCTCTTGATTATTGGGCCTCTTGTCATTTGTTCCACTCGTATGTCCTCCCTCCTTAATCAAGCTTAATTCTAATTGACCTCCTTTTTTTTTTAATTAAACTTTTACTAACCACTTGGTGGCCTAATGCCTTTCATTTTATATAACTTCAAATTTACACACATAGTCGTTATATTATAATCGTTTAAATTCTCTTTTCACTTGAAAGAATATTAAAAAAAATATCATTAATGAAGTCTTATTGTCATATTATCTTATACTCCTTCATTTGGACAAAATTACACATAGACATTTTACAAATTTATTTTCTCAAAACAAAAAATATAAATATTAAAAAATGTCATTCATTTAATGCAATTTTAAATCTACCCACTTAGTCATTAATACACACTATAATTATTTTAATTTTCTCTTTACTTGAAGGTAATATTAGAAAAGCATTATTATAAAACCTTATATTATCTTACATTTTAAGGCAATAAAATACCTCTAAAATTATTTTATAATTTGGGATTGTTTTGGGATAATGAAATACAAATAAAATTATCTTGTAATTTAAATGAAAAGAGTATGTATTTTATTGCCACAAAAGCAATCAATATTTCCATTTTTTTCAAGCTTCTCATTTATCTCAAGCAAACAATATTTTAATTTATTTGATAAAGCCAGTGTTAATTCTAAATTTATAATGGCATATGGTCGAAAGTTGATTTGGAATTTTTTGTTGTTCGCCATGAACATATATTATATTCTTGAAATAATCATAGAGAAATGATGATAATTATGTAAGTATGTAACTATGTAATTTTGTTCTGTGGGTTGCAAAAATTAAGCAAATGAAAATGAAAATGATTTTTAAACTCTAAAGTTAAGTTGGTTGGAAGGTTTTGGAGGAAAAGGAAGTTAAGATTTACCATCTCCTTCCCCTTATATTTCCCCCCTCTAATTTGGAATTTTTTTAGAAGGGAACTAAATTTTGGACGATTTTGCCCTTATTCTAACTAGAACTCCACCATTGTAAAAGCCACTACACATCAGATTTCTTCAATTTGCTAACAAAAATAACAACTCAACTAGTGACAACCATTTACATTTATGAATCAATTGAAGCAAAAACTTGAGATCAAAATATGGTACCTTGGCAAGGAGAGAGAGGGCAAGAACTGAGAGTGAGTAGGGGGAGAGAGAGTGAGGAGTTGAGAGATGGAAAGAAAGGGTACCACGTGTAAGGTGAGATGCAGCATGATGAGTGATGCTAGGGATAATGGGTTAGGGAAGATATATTTTTTTAATGTTAAGAGGGAAGAATGAATATAAAGATTAATTATATTGGAGATTTTTCATGTTTTTTTAAATATTTTTACCATTCTGGACTCCCAAGCCCTCCTTTTTTTTGGCTATAGTTACTCATTTTTTCTACAATTTCTTAATAATATACATGGATATAAACAATATTATATATATTATATATATATATAACAAAGGAAAAATTGGTGAAAAGGACTTGATTGGAACAGAAATTATGCCCAATGACTAAATCAAATTTAAGGACTAAGTCAAATATTTTATTTATAAAGCAATTAGTTCAAATGACCGAAATGCCCAGTTCCTTTAGCCTGAATATTTCCTCACTATTTATCACGTTAATGGACAGTGTCAAAAATCCATTCTCATTCTTGACCGGTCTACCTTCTGTAATGTCTGCCTTGACATTACCAAAACTCACCACACAATCATAATAAATAATCATAATTAGGAGTAAGGATTACTCCTAAGCTCACATTATATATATAAGGGTTAAAATTAATAATCTTTTAGAAATAATTGTGAAACACTTAGGATCTATAAAAACTCTTTAAATTTATAGTTTGAGCTCAAACTTAATAATTTATTAAGGTATTAGAAGTATGGAAAAGTTTTGGGAAGCAAAATACTTGAAAACAGGGCCAAAAATGTCATTTTTGAATATTTTGATCCATACGCCATGGCGTGTGGCACAGAAAGGAAAATTTGGCCACTATATCGTGTGCCACGGCTTGCGTGCAATGTGCCACAATGCACGTGTCCATGACAACAAAGTGCTATCATAATAGCTTTTCGGGACAAGATTCAAACGTGTGCTGTTTTCGCATCCAATGTCCAATTGGAGTGATTTAAGCGCCTATGCGAAGCTTATTCAATAAGCTAACTAATGGTATAAGTTTTGTTATGATTTGACACCACATGAGAATTTTAGACACTCAAATATAAAAATTAATTTTTAAAGCATTTTTCGAGCATTTAAGTACCTAAAATTCAAAACTTATGCCATTAACCCATTTTGAGGCTTGAACCAAGTCCAATAGACTAAAATACATTTGATTAAGCATTCAAACATATAAAAACATACCAAACACAAAATTTAGCCACTTAATGCTAATTTCACCCAATGTGGTCAAAATACAAAATTAACACCACATACACTATTTGGCCTCTATTGTCACATAGTACACCATATATATATATATATATATATATTATCACCACGTGTATGCAATATTCCTCACACTTGTATTAGTATTTTAGCTCATCATCACAAAAATCATCATAAATTCATATCATATATAATGTTGGGTTAAAATACAAAATATCGTAGTATAATACAAGTACAACCAATGAAAATAACATGCATTCCTAGATGGCAACTCATGTTATCATCTATATAAGTTTATGTACACAACTCAACATAAAATTAAGCTTTACAATGATAATATAGCAAGTATACTAGCCTTTGCCCGATTCCTTCCCTTGCTCATTCTTAGCGGTAAAACCTGTAAAATAATAACCACGAGGTGAGATAAAAATCTTAGTAACTAATATAATCAATATTATTGATTAACATGTCAAGTTATAGACAAGCTTTAAAATGAGCATAATAAACATTCCATATAAAATCACCACAAGTTACATGCATGATTAATAATCATCTGGTCCTCTAATACTCCCAACTAAACCTGCAGCTATTTCACGAAACCAAACCACATGTATGGTCCCTAAGTTCACCATCCATGATAGGGCTACTATGTCAAGGTGTCCTAAACCACTTTTGGACTATAGGTTTCTCCTATTATAAGTAATTAGGGTGTCGTTACTCTAATACCGCATCCTACGAATGCTAAGGAACATAGTCTCTAACTCTGCACTCTTCTGGGTACTAAAGAGAGCAAGTCTCTAACACTGCATCCTTTTTTAGGTACTAAGGAGAAATATGAGCTGCACCTAGTGTCTTGAGGTGCCAGCAGTGTCATATGGACTTAATTTCTACTAGGGTAACCTCCCACCCTCTTATACCATATTTCACTACATATTTCTACTTAACTATGCATAAACTACTTTCTTCAAAAATATAAAATTTCACGAATTAATACTTTACTTATTTTCTAAAATAGTTAGCTTTTACAAAATTTATACATATACCATAATAAATCATAGAAAAACAACTTGAGAATAACTTATATAAGGTAATAAATAATGTAAATTTATCCAGTTATCTCAACTCTTTTATTACTAAAAAGGTTACCCGTGGTACTAAATCTCTTTTTATATTAAGGTAAGTTTTTCCATACCATAATCTATATCAACAAGTACTATATGTTAATTTTCAATTAACATAAGCACCATTAGCTATCAATAACATCCCAATTCTCTCACTTCTTACTTATATTCTAAACAAAGAGAATTGTCAAGATTACAATTTGCTCACACAATCCCCTCAAGCCTTCCTTTTACTCTATCACAAAATAACACTTAATATCTCAACTTATCACACTTCAAAATCCCATGATTAAGTTAGGGTTTGATCCAATTTTTACCAAATAACAAAATAGCTCCATATTACTACTTATCCAAGATTAATAAACTTAAATCAAACCTTTAAAGTTAATAGAAACTTTCAAAACATAGACTCATAGCTTAATCATTTCAGAGTAAATTCTCCCACTTTCAAATTCCATAGAAAATGAGATGAAAAGGTAAAGACGAAGGGTAGAAAACTTACTCAAAAATTTAAAGGCTCAATTTGTCTTCAAAATTCTCCTAAAATGATGCCTTAACAGTGCCCAAAGCTTTTCCTTTTGTGTTCTAGGTTTTTCCCCATAAAAACTACATTTTTCTGATGATTTTCAAAATTTATGTTGTCTGTGTTGTCCGTGCGCCACAGCACACGATGCATAAGCCGCGACTCACGACACAACAAGCAAAATTTTAATTTTTTCCCCCGATGTTGCTCGACTTGATCTAACTTTCATCCTAACTCAATTTAGAGCTAAATATGATCCAAAAAGCCAATTAGCAATCCAAAAACATATTTAAATTAATTAATTATTTTTTAAATAATTTATCCCTTAATTAGTCAATTTTTTCCAAATTTAAAGTTTTTTGGATGTTACACCTTCCATCATTACTCCTTCTCTTGAAGTTGCCCCTTGTCTTCCTTGCCTTCTGCCTTTACTCCTTTTCCCACCATCGCTGATCTTTCTCATGCCGTCTATCATTCACATTTGTACTCACCATTCTATCATTCAACTTTCAGATTTGTTTATGCTTCGCATTTACATTCTGTTACTGCTGACCGATGCTTCATCATGCTGCAGTCACTGCCTAAATTTGATCCTTTTGATTTGTGATCAATATTAATACCCAGTATTGTTATTTTTTGCATTTAATTCTCATGAAATGCAATTATTTCATGTGGACAGATACATCATTTTCCATATCCTCCTTTTCAGACATAATTTCTAATAACAGCGCAATTTTATGTATTAATAAACTTAATTTTGTTTTGTAGTGGGGAGTCTCGTGTGGTTGATTTTCATTCCTTTTTATCTAGTTTAAGAATTTTGTTTAATGTTTTCTTTACTCTCAACCCTTAGGTTGATTAATGAATAATTGTAATATTAGAATTCAAAAGTTAATGTAGAGTTGCTCAATAAAAGTAATAATTTTCATTTTTTTTTGTTTTAGGGGATATATTTCTCATGGGTATGGAATAGAGGATAGATGTGGCATGATTGTCAAAGGACCAAATTTGAGTGGAAACATATCAAGAGCTAATTTTCGAAGGACAACCACTTACTTTTGAAAGCATAAGAGATGATTCTCAAGATGAAAGCTATACTATAGTTGTTGTTAATGAGTTGTCCAAGGAAATAACTAAGATTCTAGTTTCACATCCTGTGAATGCTAAACATGTTACAGAAGGGAAGAACATAGCCAATGTAGTCCTTTTAAGAGGTTATGGTATTCGAATTGAAGTTTGTTATTTAAAAGTTTATCATATTTTATTCATTTAGTTACCAAACATGAAAATATTGCTCAATGGCACCAAAATCTGTAGCGTGATCCATTTGCATAGTTTGCTACCTCAGAGGAAAATACATAAAGTGAATTATTTCTAAGAAATACTTAACAATATTTAAAACTTGAAAATAATTATGATGTTGGCTATCCTGGTAGGAGTATAGTTGTTGTTCTATACTTAGAAATTTACACTTTTCTATGCTTTTGATCACAAACTTGGTAAAATAATTGATATTAAAACAAATGATATTTCATCCCATATAAGAAAAAAAATGTAACAGATCTAGAATTGTAATATAATTTATTAATGCTAATGTGCTCATTTACATGTCTTATTTATGCATCTATTTTAAATTGCTTTTTACATGTTACTCTATTGGTAAACAAACATGGCTTATGGCCATGAATGGTAGCTCCAGCAAAAATTATTATTAGCTTGGGCTTATTACTTGGCATTGTTATTCTTGAAGCTCTTGGAGCAATTGAAGATTATTCAACACTATTAACTTTAAAAGCAATTGCAATAGCCAAGGCACTCTTAGCTCCATTACAGTTTTGTCCTCAAGTTTTTGTACTAAAAAAGGATAAATATAAAGCAAGCTAATCAGAGTGATATGACTTTGGATTTCTACATATCAACATAAAACTTTTATCTGTTTTTGTTTCATTTGGTTTGCTTACTTCTAAGTATTTCTCTTTTACACTTCATATTAGCACAAAAATCTCGCCATATATATAAATGATTTCTCTTCCATTGTTAGCTTTTACCTAAAATGAGGAGCTAAATTGTGGGACTGACATCATAATCTTATGCATGTACTTTAGAAAAGTGCTTATGCTTATTGGTTATGGTGGATGTTACTCTTAGAGATTAAAAGTAAAAGATAAATCTAAAAGTGGAAGTGTGTGCATATGTTTGTGAAAATGCCATTATCTATTCATCATGTGTTCATTTTCTTTTTGGTAGACATAAAACTGAGCTTGGAATTAACTTTAAATATGTGTTTGACATGCTTTGATTTCTCCCCTCATCTTTCCATTTTTTTTCAAATTTAAGTGTCACATGGATGTTTAAGTACAATTCATGTTCAATACTTTTTGTAGGTATTGTGTATTAATGCTTGAATGACCTACTTGTGATGGATATTAATTTTCATTTTAGTCATAATGTTCTTGGTGCATCGAAGCATAAGGTCTTGTCTGAAGAGGAGAAAAAAATAAGTTTAAGTTAAGAAGCTCTTACATACATATCATAAATCAAGTGAGTTACAAGAAAATACTGATCAAAAGATTCCCTTTAAAGATTGAATGAAATTGTGATTGTATTTTAAAGTATGCTTATAATCATCCCTCTTATTGTTTTTTTTTATTGTATAAGGTAGGATGTTTAACAAGGGCATGATGTCCCCCATGGTATATTTTTTAATATGGGGTGCCCTATAATTTTTATTTATCATTTTAATTGTACTTAATAAAAGATAAATCAAACTTAATGAAATTAATATTCTTTCGTTGAAATTATTGTTGTTCATTCTCACTCTTCACATTTACTTTTTTTTTTTTGGGATAATTCAATCGTCTTCTATGTTACATTGTTAACATGGATTGCTATACAATGTATACTAATTAAAAAAGAGAACTTATTGTGAGAGTTTCCTTATTTATTTTTTGTATAAGGTAGGATGTAGTTTAACATTATTGTGATGTTGTTCTTACTCCCTATAATATATTATTTGATTTAGAGTACCAGAACCAGAGGGTGCAAGGATTTTGGCTCAAAATGAAAGGGTTATGGTTTAGGTGTAAAGCTTTTGGCTTAAGGTCCATGTATTTGGCTTAAAGTGCAAGGCTTCTGACTCGAGTGTGAGGGTTCTGGTTTGGATGCAAGAGGCATGGCTTGGGTGCAAGGCTTCTAGCATAAGGCGCAAGGGGTATGGCTTAGGTGTGAGAGATTTGCTTTAAGGTGCTAAGCTTCTGATTTAGTCATTTTCATGTAATTCATAGTCATTTTCATGCAATTTAGGGGTATTGGCAGGGGCATATTCTCTGTGTGTTTGATTTACATGTAATTCACTAGAGATTATATGTAAATAATTCCTTGGTCATATTCATGAGTTTTCTCACATATTGATTTACATGTAATCTATAGTCATTTTCATAGAATTTTAGAGGATTGACATGGGCATGCTCTTTGTGTGTTTGGTTTGCATGTAATCTAGTAGAGATTACATGTAAATTATTCCTTAAGCATGTTAGTGATTTTTTCCTATATTGATTTACATATAATTCATAGTCAGTTTTATATAATTTGGGAGATTGATAATGGGTGCTTTCTTGTATTTGATTTACATGTAATTCACAAGATATTATATGTAATTGTCTAAGCCAAAAGCCTTATACCCTAAATCAAAATGCATGCACCCTAAACTAGATTCCTTGCACTTTAAAGTCAGATCTCTTGTACCTAACCCAAAAGCCTTATAGTATAAGCCAAAAGCTTTGCACTCCAAGCCTGAAAGCCTTGCACCTCAAATCAAAAGCCTTACACTTAAGTCAGACTTGTTACCCTCAAGTTAGACCCCTTGCACCTTAAGTCAAAAGTCTTGCACTTAAATCAAAAGCCTTGCGAATAAGCTAAAAGCCTTGTACTCAGGCCATAACCATTGTATGTAACCTCCCTGAGGTTAAACCATAATTAACTCTAAATTATGGTAATCCAGGATTCAACCTTTAAGGATTACTAAATTTTAAAGCTTAATAAAAGGAATTTCTCAAAATTATTTCAAAAGAATTCTAATTTTTGACAATTCAAATCCCAAACATGATTTAAGGACTTCAAATTAGAGTTTTTGAAAACAAAGCGAAAGTTTGAAAATCAATTGGGACCTAAATAATAAGTTTTAAAACTCAAAAACAAATTCTGTATAAAAAATGACACGTGCGCCGCAGCTTACGGCTCCTGCGCCACGGTGTGTCTCCTCTGTGCCATGCGCCACGGCGTATTGCACGAATTTTGATAGATCAGTGTTGTAATTTAACAGCACAAGGAGTGAACTTCTGTCACGTCCCGAATCTCCATCTGATGTTCGATTGAGGTGGTTTTAGTGTCTACACGAAGCTTTCTCTTAGTTTTAGCTAATGGCACCAGTTTTACATTCAAGCTCATTTTCTATAAAAAGTTGGACACCAAAACCTATTTTGACCACATTTTCACAAAATCTCACAAATAGGGTGTCCCAACTCAACTACGAGTGCCAATAGCTTATACCAACCATCCGATCACACTTAATGGATTCTTGTGGACTTGTGCAACACACCACACGCAATCAAAAATGCATATCCCATAAAATCATCACTCAACCTCGATTTTCATAAAATAATAAGGAGGAGGAAAAGTTGCACAAAATCAACTATTTCATTTCAAATTTCTCAAAATACAAATGTTTCTACTTACACAAGTATTTTAGCCCTATCCATGGGTTCACAACCAAAACTCACTATCCCAAGGCACAAAATGCACTAGTTAATCACAAAATCATGCAAGTAGTACATAAATCTGACAATTAATCTTAGTTGGCAATTATATTAACAAATACACATGTAAGTAGCAAAAGAGAGGCATATAGAGGATTACTTCACAAATCCTAAGCCTTTGTATGATTTCCTCGACTCAGATCCGATGAGCTAGGTCCTGAAAATATTGAAAATTGAAGGGTGAGTATAACCACTCAACAATCAAGTTTCACTTGACCCTTACAGTTGCATACCAATTGTAAATAGATGCAATTAGGTAAATAAGCACATATATCGCATGACACTAAGCTACGGTTCATAAATTAACAACCATGGGACCGGACTTGCTACAAGATACCATATCATGTTATTTCACAAAAGCATAACAAAGGATTACAAAAATAACAACCATGCGCCCTTAACACGTGCTGGACCACAAAACTAACAACCATATAGCCAGACTTATATGCATGATCATGTGCCAACCTTATATCTTCTTGTTACCTCCGACATGAAACCGGTGGCTATTACGTGGCTACGTCCTTCACGGACTAACCCAACCTTCTACTTGTGAGGAGCTACTAGACCAGGGTAAACTCACTCACTTATATAATCCAGTTTTCTTCAATACTAACAACCATAAAGTGTCGTACCCTTAATCTAGCCTCTTTATAAACCAATGGAGACTAGTTAGGTTCGAGTCTCTCATAGAATAAGTGGGATAGTCCAGAATTAACCATGGGATAAGGCCACCTCCTGATTCTAACAGTCGGTGCCACGGCTAGTTCCTGATTCCGACAGTTACAATCAAATACCACATGGATTTCAACCAATCTACTTCTCTCCCTAAGCGAATTCCCACCAATGATCATGCTATATACATGTTTTACATAATATGCATTTTGACAAATGATTCATAACACATGAACTCATATAACTTAATACTCCACAATTTAACACATAATATAACACAAATTTTCACCCATAGTAATAAATCACAATTAATTTTGCAAAACATCAAGGGTGGTAGAATCAAGGTTTTTTTTTTTCAAAACCATTTCACAAATCAAGCACTTACCAATATGCATCATGAATTTAACCCATAAATCACAGTTCACAAACACAATTAATATATAACTATAAAAATTAAGTTTTCCTCGGTTACCTCAAATCTTTGAGAAGTCAAAGGTTTGCCCCTTACTATAACAACTTCCCAAAGCTTCAACAAGCTCGAATGGTGCCAAAAATAAACCTCTCTACATCCATACCATAAGAACATCATCATTATCTAACTTTTGAAGTTTTATCAACATAAAACTCCACACAGACTATTTTTAACCAACTCATAATCACTACTTATTCATACTTAATGGGCTCACTAGGTTCTCCTAATGTACATTATCATTAATGACATCTCAAACTACCATTAATGCACTTTAACTACTCCCAACTACCATATTTATGGCAATTTTTGGATAATAAATGCTCCCATGGGCTATCCAATTTTAAAATCATCAATATAATGTTCTAATACATTAAACAACTCCCTTTACACTCATTTTAACTAATGGACTCTTATGGACCGAAAATCTATCTTTCAACTCAAACCCTATTATAAATCATCAAAAATGAGGGAGAGAAAGGAAGAAGAAGGCACCATAATCTTACCTTAGGTGTTTGGGAGCTTCATCTAGCCTCAAGAGTATTCAATACCGTACCTTAGCAGAGCCAAAGTCAAGCTCTTCATTTCCTTCTTCTCTTTCTCTTCTGTTTTTGTGCAGTACACGAACTGATTTATTAGAATTTTGGCCCTCCGCTGCGGCGCATGACACAGAGAGCCTGTTATATTTAAATTATCTCTGTGCGTTGCGGCGGACCAACCACACGCTGCAACTGTGGCACAGAGAATGGTTCTTTACTTTTCTTCCTCTTTCCTTGCCCGGATGGCCCGCCATCGATCCGAACCCATTTTTAGGGCTAAAATCACAATAATTATGTCAAGTTAAGCCCCTCTCGCCACACGCCTCATTAACTCACTAATTACCCTCATTAGGTTAATGAATCAGGGTTAAATTTTACAGATGTTACATTGTACCTTAAGTCACAACCCTTACACCTTAAGTCAGAACCCTTACACTCAAGTCATAACTCTTATACCTCAAGCCAAAGCCTTACACTAAAGCCAAAATCCCTTGTATCGAAGCCAAAACTCTTACAACCTAAGTCAAAATTCTTGCATTCTCTAGTTGTTGAGTTTACATATAATCCTTGATGATTACATGTAAACAAGGGGCGTTATTTTTTTTAGCAACACTTTTCGACTATCCTTCACCTGCCATCCGGCAAGTGCACTCTCACCTGTTGACCTCCGGGCACCAATTTTGTGCTTTTTTTTAAAATAACATAAAAGGATATTTTGATTATCTATTCAAATTATTTAATGAATAAATATTAACTTTAATCTTTCAAATACATTTGGTTTTTAGAACCAATTTTACTTTTAACTAGATTCTTTTCATCAAAATTTTAATAATAAATTTGTTACTTTACTACTCTTTTTTAAATTAAACAAAAATCATTAAAAATTTCTTTCTTCTCTTTGCCTCCATCAAAACCAAGCAAAAAAACATTACCTCACCTCAAACCAATCACAGCCCTGGGATCGCGTCCCATAATTCACGGTCAAAATCTGAAACAAGTGCCTTGCACTGTTACAGTGGCGTCCTCGTTCACGCCAATTGGGCGAACAGCTTGGTTGGAACTGTGCCTAGGATCGTCTCTCCTGCAGGACGGGAAGGGAAAATTTCAATTTCCTCTAAATCAAACCAAAGCACCTGAACGTATTTTTATTCAAATTACGCGCAACATCCAGAAGCGGACGAGTACTGCTCGTCGATGCTAGCTTGGAGCGAGGGGGAATGTAAAATCCTAAGAATGCGATGAAGTTTTGCATTCGATGGGGAACAAAATTGCGCGCACGACGCAAGTTTCGGCTTCGGAGTATTATCTTCATGACCTGCCCTCCACCTACAATCTCGTCTTGAAGGAGGTTTTAGGTCGGGGCCGTTTCTTCAAGTCTATTCAGTGCAAGCATGATGAGGGTTTGGTTTCTAGTCAAGGTCTATTTCAAGCGTGGTGACTTCATCGATCTCAAAGAGTACGAACGGCGTTTGAGTCAGATTAGAGACATTTTCCGTGGCATTGATCAACCCCACGTCTGGCCCTTTCAGGTCCTTTGCCAATAATTCCGCATTATTTCTTTTGTGATGCCCGAAAAGCTAACGCTATACTCGGTAGCTGAACCAATTTAATCGAAAAGGAAAAACTGAAGTTCATAACTTCGCTGATTTCCCAAAGCAGAAAGCTTTACTTATTAGTATGTTTCAACTCGACCTCTCAATCGAGATTAAAACAAGCAGGGATGACTGAGCTGCCGATCAATTAAACTTAAAATACCTAGTTTGTAAGTTTTGACTGTATCATTTTTAGCTTCAGCATATTGTAGTTCGAGGAAATTATCACAGTATATTTGGCTGCTAAAAAAAAAAAAGTGGTCTTTTTTTTGAACCCAAACAATGCGCTAACTATTTGTGGAAAAGTAAGATATCTAAGTGGGTGGAATTTATGCGTTTCCAAGATTCATAGAGGGACATTGTAGAAAAATTTGGTGCTCTTTTCCTGTAGTTTTTTTGGCATTTGGGTAGAGCAAGGTAGTTTAAATTTCTCACGTGGTAGTGTCACCTTGCAGTTTTGGCAAGAAACGGACAAAGCAGCATATCTCTTGAGGCAACATTTCTTCATAATCTGCATGATCGACTCAGTACTCGACCTTTTCTCAGTCTTATTAGAAGAAATGGTTGGCTTTTCAGGTCTTCTTCGCCCTTCCTGATTGCTAAAATTTCAAGTTTCTGACAATGTTGCTATTTGTTTGACATATTTTCTTGGGTCAATTGCAGTTGCTTCTAGCCGTGAAACAGAGCCATGAGAAGGGAGTATGCCATGGTAAGTCTTGGTTTAATTGCAGACTAGTCTCTGATAATTTAGGAAGATAATCATAAAGGATATAGAGTGGTTAATTAGGTAATGGTTATTGTGGCCAAAAAATACTTTATTTTGTTCCATAAGTCCGGAGCTACTGGCAATATTATTCCAATATTTACTATGGTTTTTTTTGTCCTACATCTGAGCTAAAAAATTTTGCCTTTTTTTGGCGAGATGTTGATTTTTTCCCCCTTTTGGTGGCAAATTTTATTTTACAGGTGATATTAAGTGCGAGAATGTTCTGATTACATCCTGGAATTGGCTTTACCTTGCGGACTTTGCATCCTTCAAGCCCACTCACATCCCATATGATGACCCCTCAGATTTTTCTTTTTCTTTGACACTGGTGGAAGGAGGCTCTGTTATCTCGCACCTGAGGTCAGTTTTTTCCCCTCTTCTATAATTATTTGCATTGCTTGCATTGATCTTTCCTTTTGTCAATTCAGCAAGTGCCTAAGAATAAGGAATAAGTCCATGATCCCCCTTCTCTCTCTATTTAATTTTTAT
>NW_026557437.1:0-21992 GCF_029017545.1 Prosopis cineraria | reverse complement strand
AAAAGTGAGAAAGATGGGAAGGGAGCAGGAGGAGGAAGCTAACACCGATTAATTTTAGGCTTATCGCCAAGAGGATTATAAAAGAGCAAGTGAAGAATGATAATAAATTATTTTTCTTTACAAAGAATTTTTTATTTCCAGGAGAGAGATTTGGTAGAAATATATTTTGCTAAAAACAATGTAACCAACTATTTCCATGTTTGACATTTCACCTTAATACAAGCCAAGACAAAAATAATATGGACAAATAATAAAACCATGAAATGAATGAATTGCGGTGCATCATATCAATCGCCTCCTGCGTACAGATAGCATATTTCTCCCTTTCATACCTCCAAAGCATAATCGTCTCATATTAAATATACTTTACTTTCTTAAGGGAAAAAACATAGAAAGAGCAAATGACGAATCATGAAACATTATTTTTCTTCAAAAAGTATATTTCTTCTGCTAAAAGACAAAAACCTTTTTCCCGCAGGTTAAAAAAGTAAAATCTCATGTAGCGAATATATTATATATTAAACTGTGGCAGTTTTTTTACCAAAAAAAAAAATCCATGTCATCATGTTAAATTGATTACATGATTACATGGCATTCGTGTCCATCAGCTGAGACAAATTAAAGCGTTCATATTTCTCCCTGAAAAACATGAGATCGAGAGATTTCCCCCTTAGTTTTGAACTGAACACGTCATCCTCTGAGCGTTGGTTGTACCAGTTTAAAGACAGAAAGTCAAAAAATATGACTTAGGTTGTTTTAGGTTCTGCGACAAATAAAATGGGAACGCAAATGGTAACTACTGATTGGAGAGGCGGCGAATAAAATAGATGTCTGAGAGAATGCTTGTCTCCCTCTCACGAGACACAGCGCCGTCCTCTGTTTCCCTCACCTTAATTCTTTTTCAGATCCCATGCAAGCATGTTGTGAAGGTAGTACACTTCTCAGATTAAGTTTTCACTTCCCGATCTCATCAGATTTGGAAGCTCCTTTGTTTTTTAACCCAATCCCTTCTCCCTCTCCCCTTCTCTCTCAAACACGCGCGAACAATTGGACCATCTCAATCACAGCTATCAACTCTTGAGTGATGACCCTCAACCGATCTCTTGTTTATTTTTCCTTCAGTCACAATGGTTTAACTACGTATGTTATGTAATATGATAAAGTCTAAAACACCAATACGCTATTAACGTCGTGTATAATCTATGTTGATATAAAGGTACTGTTCGTGCTTTATATATTACGCAAGTTTGTATAGATATTCATTTTCAGTGAATGGAGCTAGCCCGCAAATTTATAACAAGTCACGCTACTCATGATAATTTATACATTTATCACATATTCTCATTTTCTCATACTTCATTATAACATTCTCATTACATATATATGGCTCTATATGTCCCAGACCCTTGAGAAGTAGTACTTCATTATTAATCGAGTTGATGGATCCGTGATAATTTCAGGTTGTTTTATTTGTAGAGCAATGCAATGGAGTAGAAATACGAATATCGCAATTTATTTCGAACTGCAGGATTGGATATGGGAAAACACATTGAAAGAGTTTGCCCTTACAAGTCTCGTTATTATTATAATCAGTAACAAACTAAAATTTTGATCGATTTGGAACCAGTTGACTGTCAACATGATTACTAATCGCACCTTGCATCTTTTTTTTCCCCTTACCTTTTTTTCTTTTTGTCAGAGCACCTCGTATCTTCTTGGGTGGTACTTTTACAAGGGATCCTTTCCATACCCACTAACGTCTTTGCACGTTTGAAAATTATGCAAGAGTCCAAGGACACTCTAATTCTATATTTAAATATCCTCTCAATTTGAGATTAATGAATTTATGTAAAGGTCTTTTTAGCATCTTTTGCTTATTTTTATCTTGTATAGGATATACAATTTTTTTTTCTCTTTTTTAAAAAGATAGGTTCATGAAATCCATGGATTCTTAATTTTAGAGGATTTAAATTGATTCTTTGATTGTATGATACTTTTTTCTAGTTTTCTATTATAAAGCACTTTTAAATATCTTACTCGAATTAATAAAATGTAGTTAGTCATTATCCTTATTTGTAGAGAAAATAAACTTTTAATTTTACATGTTTATATGAAAAAGATCAAATTTGAATCACATTATCTCTCATATTTAATGAATTTAAACATGAATAATTTTGAAAAAAAAAAGCAACACAACTTTAAGTTATGTTTTGAACCAAGAAATTCTTATCCTGTATAATAATAGGACATGATGGAATATTGTTCTTGTTGAAATTCTTTATATTGAAATATAAATCACCTATAAAACTGTTTTATAATCTAGTAGGAAAAAGGTGGTAAGTTGTTTGTACCATCACAAACTCATGCCCAACACAATTAGCTAGATAATATATATATATATATATATTATTGGTGTAGATTATGTTTTATGCCCAATACAATTAGATTGATATAATTTATTTGGGGTGTCCATCCTAATTTTTTTCTAGAAGCAAAACATGTCTATGATATTTCTAAAAAATAACTATTATTATTTGACAATGATGATATGTAGTATATAATAAATATGATAAATGTTACATTCAAGGAGATTTTATAAAAGGAAAATGATAAAAAAATCCATCAAAACATATAAGCGACAATTAAATTCCTTAAAATGCTATAATTTCTCAAAAGTCTTCAAGTACCTTTTTACATAATAATTTTAATTTAAATAATTAAATTTCCCTTTGCTTGAAATAAAAATAACAGGCCTGACTTCATTTTTCAATTTCAACTATTGCAAAAATTAAACAAAAAATTATAATTTTTCACATAAAAATGATTGATAAGCAAGTTTTGAAAATAATTAGTTTTAATCACAACTTTATTTAAGTAATCATAATTTTGATTATGTGAGTCGCAAAATTGATTAAGAAATTATAATTTTTTCAAGTGAAGATTCTTTTATTATTGAAGTTCAGGTTATATGAAAATAACCATTCATAAATTTTATCATATAATCGTAAGAATTTAATAAGAAATCATAATTTTTTAAGTGAAATTTCTGTTATCATTGAAGTTCAAGCTCTAAAAAATAATCAATTATAACTTTCAAGGAAAATATAATTTTTAGTTCTCACACTTTGCACGTGATTTGTTATTAGTCCCTACACTTTATTTTTAGTGTTTTAAGTGTCTACAATTTTTCTTCATTTGCATTTTAAATCTCTACACTTTTAGAAGGGTGCTAACGTGGCATTAGCGGTGTTGATTATCTGAAATAGATAGTAACACTGTTATTATATAGTAACGTATCAGTTAGTGGCTGATATGTATTTCGCTTAGGAAAAAAAGAAAAAAAACTGATGATATTTTTTAATAATTATATATATAAATAAAGTAGGGTTTAAGATTATGAGAAAATGTCATGTGTCGATTTTTTAATATTATTGCAATTCCATGCTATTTTGTGTTCCAAAGTCAAGTTTGAGGTGATTTATTATTTTTAATATACATAAAGATATTATTTAAGTTTGAAGCTAGGGCAAATTTTATTCACTTTCTAATTATTAAAAAAAATACTCCCTTGAGTCCTATTTATAGGATTTATTTTGAAAAAAAAATAGTCTGAAATATAAGAAAAATTTGTAATAATTAAAATACTCTTTTTAATTTTATCATTTCTTGATCAATGTGAAGTATTTAATATAATTGTATCATTATGTAAACATGGAGGATAAAAATTAAAGTACATAACATTTTTGTATGATATCAAGAAAAATTAAATTTTTTTAAAATATATGAAACGATTGAAAGTGTTTCATAGTAAGGACCAGATGAAGTACACAGCATCTTTTCTTTCTTTCTTTTTTCCCAAAAAAAATATACACTAGCTAACTAACTAACACGTCACCATATAAATAACTGTGTTATTACTCATATTAGCAAAACTAACACTGCTAGTGCCACGTTAGCACTTCTCTAAAAGTGTAGGGATTTAAAGTGTAGATGAAGAAAATTGTAGGAACTTAGACTGCTGAAAATAAGTGTAAGGACTAATAGCAAATCACGTGTAAGTATAGAGACTAAAAGTTATGTTTTTTTCTAACTTTTTATTCAACAATTACATATTTTATTTTGTGAAGCACAATAATTGAAAAAAAAGTACAACTTACACTTAAACCCATCATTTTTTTATTTTAAAAAGAGTCAGTTAAGGCATTTAACTTAAAATTGTTAATGTCAAAAAGGTAGCTAGAGATTTGTAAAAAATTATAACATTTAAAAATTTTATTATCATTTATATCTTTCAATAAAATTTTATCATTATTTTTTACGTAAAAGGTGAAAGAAAGAGAGCATATTTGCTTTAATTTGACTAGCTTGACTTGCTCTATTGTTGGTTTGAAAAAATTAATCATATAATTTTTTATAATTTAACTTAATTTTAGTTTAATCTTGAAACTTTGACTTGTTATAATTTAATTTTTTAAAATTTTTACTTAATTTTAAATCAATTATTAAATTTACCTCTTGCAATTTACTCTCTAAATTTTAAACCTCTTAAATATTGATCCTATATTTTAAAAAATAAAATTATAAATATTAAAAATTTTTAAAATTTATTACTAATATTTTAAATTATTAAACCCTTTAATTTTTTATAAATATTATAAATATTAAAATTTTAAAATATTTTTAATCTTTATAATTTTATTTTTTAAAATATAAGAATTAATATTTAAGTGATTAAAATTTTAAAATTAAATTATAAAATATAAAATTAAAATTAATTTATAAGTAAGTCAAAACATTATAAATTGAATTATACTTAGATAACAATTATAACAATTCAATGGTTATTTTTTTTTGGTTTTATTAAATTCCGAAACAAGTGTGGTTGACCGTGGAAGGGTGGAACTGCGGAAGATATCTTTTCTTTTCTTTTATATGCCTTTTTTTTTTTTTTTCAAAAAAGGAATTTCTCCTGTGCGAGAAGGAAAAAGCTGCGGAGCATGTTGGTGGGGCCGCAAGCTCTTGAACAGGACAAGAGGGGGGAAATCCTGCAGCTTGAGAAAACGTAAGTGGAAACCCTAGGTGGGAGGAAATCGGGGGCCGAGAGAGTTTCCTTCTAGTCATCATCATCCGAGAGGTGAAAATTCCTTACAATCTGAATCAAACTTTTTGGCCTTGTAACTCTGGATGCTGGTAGATTCATTCGGTGTACTGATCTATGTTGAACCAAGACTAATTGATTTGTTTGGCTATTTCTTTCTCGTAGATTGCCTTCATGATATTAATTTTTGCCTAGTAGAATTTGGTTCGGGTCGTTTATTATTTCACTTTCTTTCCTTGATTTGTTTGAGCACTGTTTGCAGTTCCAAATAATGTGTATTTGAGATTTCTGGTTGGATTATTCCTGTCTTAATTGGACTGATGTAAAAGCCTGGTCAACTTGCGATGACCAGTAACTGGAGAACTGGTTTTGCGGGATTCTAATAGCAAATCACCTTTCAACTATCAAACTGGTAGAAAGGATGGACCGGAGAAAAATTAACAATTATTGCGCGCGCGGCGCGCGCACACATATAAAGAATAAATGAGATTGGGAAGGATTGCACTAAAAATGCAACTCACTTATCAAATATCTTTCTTTGCTGCCCGATTATCTATAATTGATTTTTATGTCTACTTTGAAATATTTAATTAAAAGTTCTACTCATGAATCTGCTATATGTGCAACCTGATTTAGTTTAGAAAAAACTAAGCCTTGAAATTCCCACGCTGATACATGAGTTGTCACAGATGTGGCATTTTGGCTATTCCAGTAATGTACCAATTATATTCACTCATAATCTGCGGTCAAATTTGGGCAACTTAGCGTGCTACTGCTTGCTGATATTACCCAATTATAGAGCCAAATCACCAAGTGATAAAATAGTATCCCCAATAAGTTCACATAGAAAATATGTATAAAAAGAGAAAGAGAAGAACAATTTGTTTACACAAGCCCCCAAATCATGGTATTATCACCTGAATTTGGTTTTTCCCTTGCAAAATGTTATTTTTCTAGCGAACTTGGTTGTAGTTTGCACTAACTATGTAACAACTGCAGGTGAAAGTATTGTAATTCCAATGTTGCGTATGAAGTGTATATATGTTTGTTCTGTGAATGTTATGTTGCTGGGTGGCTATGCTAATAAACTTGCTCAAAAACTGAGAGACCTTAGCGCTGAAGTTTCATTGTCAAAAGAATGTGGGCAAGATTCCAAATATTAGAAAGCATGGTGTTTTTTCACAAATTCATAGGCCTGTGAGCCTTTTTGTGATCATCATGTGTTTTCTTCATGAATGAAACAAAAGTTGTAACAGGTTTTGTTGTTTCTGAGTATCTCCAGATTTCAGCAGTCTGCATGACGTTTTACTAGTATCGGAGCACCGTGGCCTCTGTATTTCTTTTACTTGCCAATATGTTTAATTTTTTTATTGATCTTTTCAGTTCACAACACAGTACTGAAATGTGTTTAAACTATTAAGTCATCTTTGGGTCAGGCAGTGGCCCACGTGGTGATTAAACTCTTGATTTAACTAATATTTGCAGCAGACAAGTATGAAAATTCACGGCCCTCAGTGTATCAATTTGCATCCCTGCTTGTAATTTGATCATCATATTTCTATTGTGAATATGAGACTGTTCCTTGCTAAGCATGTGAAGCCTACTCTTATCTAATTTAGAAGGGTGTGAATTGGGGTTTCTGGCTGCATACGTTTTTTTTTTTTTTTACCCCTAGATTGGAGGGTCTGATATGTAGACTAGACTGAATAAACTTTTGGAGGGTATCTCTTAATATCTTGATGTCTTGTAGCATCTAAATGGCTTAGACAATGCTTATATTTCATTGAAGTATCTTCAATTTAATCTCATCTTGTGCATCTGTATCAATTTTAGATGTTGAAGTTTAAAGGTTCTTTTGAGAGTCATAGTTGTATTACTTTTTGGTAGTTTCCCATTATGCTTTGATCTCCATATCGAGAAAAGAAAACGGAAAGACTTCACATGGTGGAACTTAAGTGCATGATGTAGGAAATGCATAGTTTTGGTCACACTCATAGTCCAGTTTTTACTAGGGGGTCTTGGTGTATAAACTACCAACTTACTAATTATAGTCTTGTTTACTTCTCATGGCTTACCTTTGAGTCTATCATTATTGGAAGATCTGTGTCAAATTTTTTCATTCGTCATTTCAAGCAACTCATTTACTGCTGTTTGATTTTCCCTGCCTTCATTACACACTATGCATTTGTAGCAGAAACAGGTGTACATAATAGTCCGTCATTATTGTATTGATGTTATCTGCATAGCATAAGGGAATGAGTTAAAAACTGTGATTTGATAGTGCTTTTACTTGTTTATTGGTTCATGTTTCCTAAATCTGCTGCCATGCCTTTTTGGTGGTAATTGTTGTAGGTTAGTCTTCCACTTCACCTGCAATGGCTGACAGTCATGAATCAGACAAGAACATTGAGATATGGAAGATCAAGAAATTGATTAAAGCATTGGAAGCTGCAAGAGGTAATGGTACCAGCATGATTTCTTTAATAATGCCTCCTCGTGATCAAATATCCAGAGTCACTAAGATGTTGGGAGATGAATTTGGAACTGCTTCAAACATCAAAAGCAGGGTCAATCGACAGTCAGTATTGGGAGCCATTACTTCTGCACAACAGAGGTTGAAGTTATATAATAAGGTTCCTCCAAATGGATTGGTTCTTTATACCGGAACTGTTGTCACTGAAGATGGCAAAGAAAAAAAGGTGACAATTGATTTTGAACCTTTCAAGCCTATTAATGCGTCACTTTACCTTTGTGATAACAAGTTTCACACTGAAGCTTTAAATGAGCTTTTAGAATCTGATGACAAATTTGGATTCATTGTTATGGACGGAAATGGTACCCTTTTTGGGACGTTAAGTGGAAATACGCGTGAGGTGCTTCATAAATTTACTGTTGATCTACCAAAGAAACATGGTAGAGGAGGGCAGTCTGCTTTGCGTTTTGCTCGTCTTCGCATGGAAAAACGACACAACTATGTTAGAAAGACTGCTGAACTCGCCACACAGTTTTTCATTAATCCTGCCACTAGTCAGCCTAATGTTGCTGGACTTATACTTGCGGGTTCAGCTGACTTCAAGACTGAGCTGAGCCAATCGGATATGTTTGATCCTCGTCTAGCAGCAAAAATATTAAATGTGGTTGATGTTTCATATGGTGGGGAGAATGGTTTTAATCAAGCTATTGAGTTATCTGCTGAGATTTTGTCGAATGTGAAGTTCATTCAAGAAAAGAAGTTGATAGGGAAATACTTTGAGGAGATCAGCCAGGATACTGGTAAATATGTCTTTGGGGTTGATGACACATTGAAAGCTCTGGAGATGGGTGCCATTGAGACACTTATAGTATGGGAAAGTTTGGATATCAATAGGCTTGTACTGAAAAATAATTCTACTGGTGAGATTGTCGTAAAGCACTTAAACAAGGAACAAGAGGCTGATGAAACCAATTTCCGGGATTCAGCCACTGCTGCCGAGTTGGAGCTGCAGGACAAGATGCCATTGCTGGAGTGGTTTGCCAACGAGTACAGACGATTTGGTTGCTCGCTGGAATTTGTGACCAATAAATCTCAAGAAGGATCGCAGTTTTGCAGAGGGTTTGGTGGCATTGGAGGTATCCTTCGCTACCAGCTTGATATCCGATCATTTGATGAGTTCTCTGATGACGGGCAGGTGTACGAGGATTCTGATTAAGCATCTCTTTTGTAGAGCGTTCCTTCACTTGGCTATGGACAATTGGATGGGGCATCATTGCTGTTATGACTCGACATTCCCATCCATCACTTGGATTTTATGGCTAAGATGTAGTTATTCTGTGTTTCATCCATGAAAATGTGCAAGTCAATTTGGATATCCTCTGCTAGAAATGTTTGTTTTGTTTTGTTTTCATCTTGTTTTTGTGGGTTGGTCAGTCAATGTAATATGACAACTAAACCATGATATGTGGTGATTCCTCCAAAGAAACAGACGAGGCACGGCTCAAATTACAGGTACGAACGATTGCTTTTACCGCCATATGATACGCAAATGGCGGCATATAATATTATTTTTAAAAATTTCTCTGGTTTAGGAAAATGATATGATCTTTAGTTGCTCGAAATCCGTCTTTTCAACCACCAGAACCCATCTCCAAATGCCTGCTGCGGAAAGGAAGGTTGGAGGTGGATGAAGACTGAAAGAACTGGCCTCGCGCAAGGGATAGAGAGTGTATGGTCAACCATTCACTCTCTAATGTCCATAAAGGAATCGGTAGAACGTATCGTTTTGGGTAAAAATCGTTCATGTTTCCCGCTCTCTGAGCGCCACATTTTCCCTTCCATTCTGCTGTGCAGCTGCCGGCTGGCTACCCATGAAGGTAGGTAACAATGGGAACCAATCCTTTCTTATATTGCCGCCAACAAATCCTTCAGTTGTTGGATTATAATTATAATTATAATATAATCATGATGAAACAAAAAATGTAAATTTTTTTCAATGCATGACCACCGGCTATAAATTTTGAAAGGCCACAATATGGAAGCACCCTCAATTTCAAGGCTGAAGTCAGATGTTAGATGTCAGTAACTTCTGCTGACGCAGTATAATCACACCTACAATCCGTAACAGCTCTTTTTTGGGCCACCAAGGTTTTAACAACAGATTTGGGAATCAAGCCAGATTTGTTTTTTTTGACCTCACAGTTAAGCCAGATTAACATCATCAGGTAATTTAACAGTTTAGGTTATAAACGCCAATGACATAAAACAAGCATGCTTACGTGAAACTGCCGTACGAGGAGGCGGGAAAGGAATTATTTGAGGTTCAGTCTCACCCCTTCACGTCGGTTTTCAGCTCCAAATTATCAAGTTTTTGGCCGTCAGATTCATTCATTCGATCACTCACTGTCGTTTGATGCTTTTGAAACGATGGTCAGCCGTTGTATTTAATGCTGATAATTTTGGACAAATCATATATCAAATCAAAATATAGCGATGGTTAATATATTTCAAAAAATAAACCAAGAAAAAATTCTTCCTGAGCAAGCAATATACGGACATAAATAGATGGACGGTCTAGATCTCTTCCATGAAACGTCTCATTTTCCTGTCGCTATCGTTCGAGAGGTTGACACGATCGGGGCCCTCCAAGTCGAAGTCTTTCTTATTTGGGTCTAAGGATTGCGCTGCGACATTTGGATTTAAGCCTTCGTTTCCCCATTTTCTTCTCTCATAATAGATCACATCACCACAAGCTGCTTCCTTCCTTCTACTTCCACTTCCGAACCTTTTCAATTCACGCTGCTTACTTTGGCTGCTGCACCAGCTTCAAAATTCCCTATTCCTTATCGCATAAACCCCTTACTCGGTTCTGGAAAAATATCCGTACTATCGAAGAAAGTGAGCTTGGACGACCATACATACATGGGGTCCAGCAATGACCCGACCCAAGACGGATTGGACGAGCAGCAGAAGCGGTCGGAGATCTACACCTACGAAGCACCATGGCACATCTACGCCATGAACTGGAGTGTCCGTCGCGATAAGAAGTACCGCTTGGCCATAGCCAGCTTGTTGGAGCAGTACCCCAACAGGGTCGAAATTGTTCAGCTTGACGACACTAACGGGGAGATTCGATCCGACCCTAACCTCTCCTTCGAGCACCCTTACCCTCCCACCAAAGCCATATTCATTCCTGATAAGGAGTGCCAGAGGCCGGACCTCCTCGCCACCTCTAGCGACTTTCTCCGAATCTGGCGCCTGTCCGACCCGGAAGAAAACCCGACGCCGCGGGTGGAGCTCAAGAGCTTCCTTAATGGGAACAAGAACAGCGATTACTGTGAACCTCTCACCTCTTTCGATTGGAACGAGGTGGAGCCTAAGCGAATCGGCACTTCTAGCATTGACACCACCTGTACCATCTGGGATATTGAGAAGGAGACGGTGGACACGCAGCTTATCGCTCACGACAAGGAGGTTTACGACATCGCTTGGGGTGGTGTGGGTGTCTTCGCCTCCGTCTCTGCCGACGGCTCCGTTAGGGTTTTCGACTTGCGGGACAAAGAACATTCGACTATCATCTATGAGAGCTCGGAGCCGGATACCCCCTTGGTTCGACTCGGCTGGAACAAGCAGGACCCAAGGTACATGGCCACCATCATCATGGACAGTGCCAAGGTTGTCGTCCTCGACATTCGTTTCCCGACGCTTCCTGTGGTTGAGTTGCAGAGGCATCAAGCCAGCGTGAATGCCATTGCTTGGGCTCCTCACAGTTCTTGCCATATCTGCACTGCAGGGGATGACTCTCAGGCTCTGATATGGGATCTTTCCTCAATGGGCCAGCCAATGGAAGGCGGGTTGGATCCTATTCTTGCATACACCGCTGGGGCGGAGATTGAGCAGCTTCAATGGTCTTCATCTCAGCCTGACTGGGTTGCGATTGCTTTTTCCACCAAGCTTCAGATTCTTAGGGTATAAAGGATTGGTATTTTCGTTCACCTAATTGTTACACAAAGTAAAAGTGCTGGACATGGTATCTGGCTTCTGCCACTGAACATGCATGGTGGATTTCAGGTTTATAGTTTTACTTCCTCTTGTAAACATGCTCCTGCCCTATTTGGATGATACTGATGACGTTTTGTCTCCGCTGTTCTGGCAATTGCATGGAGTGTGAATCATCATGTCCGTTATCATTTAGGTCCCCCAACTCTCTTGTTCGAAATTTTGATCATTTTTTCTTCAGGTCAGTGACTTTTATGCTAGTGCCTTCAGGCTACTGGCCTTCCCTTGTTTGTTTTGCCCATTAAACCTGCTAACTCGAAAGAATTAGTGCAATGCAAATGATGGTTTTAGAAATGAAATGATTCATGCACAATCACATACATGGATGTACCCGGGTTCAATTTTTGAGGGAAAGACCATTTGATACTACTGACAGGGAAATCACTGAGGATTGTTTACTGTGAAGGTACGATTTGGAATTTAAACGAAGAGCAAAGTAGGCTTCGCGGTGTATTGATAGTAAAAGATCCATGTTTTCCCTTTTGATCTACGTATGATTTCCGCTATGATATTTACGTTATCAAACGTTGCTTTTAAAATGTGCAAGGTTCTTTCACTAGGTATGTGGTTGTCCTATACGACGGTCTTCACCTTTTTGGCATCAGTAAATTAAATTTGGTCATTGGAAACCACTCCAATTTTTTTCCCTCTCTTGGACATTTTGTTTGGTGCCAGTTGTATAACTTTTTTTTTTCTAGCTTCAATGAGAATGAATATGGTGGAAAGTATTACTATTCAGTGAGATAATCATGAGTTTGGCTAACCTCACCTACTTGTAGAAAGTCTCTTTTCTCTTAAATCATGCTCTTCGTCGTGGGGAGCCTTGTCTTGCGATCTATCTAGGCGCACCGTGATAAACGAAACTTGCAATAGACCGAGTATGAGACAGAATGGTCTGTTATACTATTTATCTTCAAAAGTAGAGAGAAAAAGCATTAGAAGATGGGCAGCGGTCGTGAATTTTCAACCTGAGATCTGATAAAAATCTGTTTGTTTCCTGGTTCCATGTGTCTCTATTTCCATTTCACTCAGAGATTGAGACGAATAATAAATGAAGAAGTAACAATATAATTGGTAAATTAAGCATCAAATCCAAAGCATATTACGTTGGCAATGATTGTTCAATTATTACTGATTAAAAGGTGCGTCCAGCCTTTAAGCCAGCAACGTAGCATTCCATAGTAAAAAAGGGTGAGTATGAAGCGTATAAATATGGTCTTGTATAAATAATTAGATGTTGATGATTTTGTTATTTTGCCCAGTCTAGTACTTACAAGGAACCTACATCCAGAGTGTACTTCTCCGGATTTTATGGAGGCAGTCTAGTCATGTTGGCAAATGACGTCCTTGATTGGGATGCTTGGGTGACAAATCATAACAACAACAAACAACAACAACAAGCCTTTATCCCACTAGGTGGGGTCGGCTACATGGATTGCAAGACGCCATTGTGCTCTATCATTTATTAAGCTTTTAGAAATATTATTAATTAAGAGATCACGTTCAACAACTTCCAAGAGTGTTCTCTTAGGCCTTCCTCTACCTCTCTTAATCGGACTCAAAGTTATATGTTCCACTCTTCTCACTGGTGCCTCCCTTGGTCTTCTTTGTACATGCCCAAACCATCTCAACCGATTTTCTACCATTTTTTCCTCAATAGGTGCCACCCTCACTTTTTCACGTATGTGCTCATTTCGAATTTTATCTTTACGTGTATGTCCGCACATCCATCGTAACATTCTCATCTCTGCTACTCCAACTTTATGCTCTTGCTGTCCCGTTAGAGCCCAGCATTCACTACTATATAACATTGCCGGTCTGATAGCAGTACGATAAAACTTTCCTTTAAGTTTATTAGGCACCTTACGGTCACAAATAACTCCTTTAGCTTTTCTCCAATTAAACCACCCAGCTTGAATTCTATGTGAAATATCTCCACTGATTTCGCCATCATTTTGGATAATGGCTCCCAAATATCTAAACTTTTCCACTTGAGGTATAATTTGATCTCCCAATTTCACTTCCAAATTATTTTCGAATAGTCCTTTATCAAATTTACAATATAAATATTCCGTCTTACTTCTACTCAGACGAAAACCTTTCGACTCCAATGTCCTCCTCCATAACTCAAGTTTGCAATTAACCTCTTCTCTTGTCTCTGCTATAAGAACTATATCATCCGCGAAGAGCATACATTTCGGGATTTCCTCTTGAATATGTTCCGTCAAAACATTTAAAATCAAGTTGAACAAATAAGGACTCAGAGATGATCCCTGATGTAGCCCAATCTTTATAGGAAAATCCTTTGTTTGACCACTAGGCGTTCTTATACTAGTTTTTACCCCCTCATACATATCTTGTATGGCTTTAATATAAGCAATCCGTACTCCCTTTTTTTCCAACGCTTTCCAAAGCACTTCTCTTGGTATACGGTCATAAGCTTTTTCCAAATCAATAAAAATCATGTGTAGATCTTTATCTTTACAACGATACTTTTTCATTAATCCCCTTAGTAGATAAATCGCCTCTGTAGTTGATCTACCTGGCATAAAACCAAATTGATTCTCAGAAATACTTGTCTCCAATCTCAACCTGTGCTCAATTACTTTCTCCCACAATTTCATTGTGTGGCTCATGAGTTTAATCCCTCTATAGTTAGTACAATTCTGAATATCTCCTTTATTTTTATAAATAGGAATTAATGTACTTCTCCTCCACTCATCAGGCATTTTCTTGGACCGTAAAATCACATTAAATAACTTAGTTAACCATCTCACCCCTTCTTCACCTAAACATTTCCACGCTTCGATAGATATACAATCAGGTCCGTTAGCTCTACCATTTGCCATTTTCTTAAGAGCTTCCTTTACCTCCTTATCACGTATTTTTCGATAGAATGACAAATTTTGTTCTCCTTCACCAGTTACTAAATCCTCCAAGTTACTAGATGAATCCTCTCCATCATTGAAAAGTTTAAAAAATAAGTCTCCCATCTATTTTTAATTTCATCATCTGTAACTAAAATTCTTCCCTCTTCATCCTTAATACACCTTACCTGTTCTAGATCTCTTGATTTTCTTTCCCTACTCTTGGCAATCTTATAAATATTTTGCTCTCCTTCCTTCGTCTCAAGGTTCTTATAAAATTCTTCAAAAGCTTTAGAACGAGCTTCACCCACAGCTCTCTTAGTTTCCTTCTTAGCCATACGGTACCTCTCCCAATTTTCCTCATTGTTACACAAATGTATGGCTTTAAAACAGTTCTTCTTATACTTGATTTTGTCCTGTACACTATTATTCCACCACCAAGACTCCTTATCTCTCGGACCAGAACCTTTCGATTCTCCCAAAACTACTTTTGCAACCTCCCGTATCTTTTTAGCCATATCCTCCCATATGATGTTAGCACTTCCCTGAGAATCCCAAATTCCTTTATCCAAAAGATTTCGCTTGAAAATATCTTGCTTCTCACCTTTTAATTGCCACCACCTAATCCTTGGTGTTACTACTTGTCGACGTTTTTGGATTTTACTCATAATACACACATCAAGGACTAGGACCCTATGTTGTGTCGTTACAGCATCTCCAGGGATCACCTTACAATTTTTACAAAGTTTTCTATCTGTGTTCCTAACCAAAAGAAAATCAATCTGCGACCTTGAGGCTCCACTTTTGTAGGTGATGAGATGCTCATCTCTCTTCTTGAAACAAGTGTTGGCAATCTTAAAATCATACGCCAATGAGAAATCAAGAAGAGTTTGCCCTTCATTGTTTAGCTCTCCAAAACCAAAACCACCATGCACCCTCGCATACTGACCAGCTTCCCTCCCGACATGCCCATTAAAGTCTCCTCCAATAAAAATCTTTTCACTCTGTGGTATGTGTCGAATCAACCCCTCCAGATCCTCCCAAAATAATTCCTTAAGACTGGCTTCTGTCCCGACTTGCGGCGCATAAGCGCTAACAATATTAACAGTCTCACGTCCAATTATCATTTTTAAAGAAATAATTCTGTCTCCAATTCTGCTAACTTCTACAACGTTCTTCTTCCACTCCTTATCTATAATGATGCCTACTCCATTGCGTGCACTTACTTTTCCTGTATACCAAAGTTTGAAACCTTGAATATCCTTAGCTTCTTCTCCACGCCATTTTGTTTCTTGCAAGCAAAGGATATTGATTTCCCTTTGAATCATAACCCCTACAACCTCTACAGATTTACAATTTAATGTCCCAACATTCCAAGTACCAAATCTAATTTTGCTCTTATGGACTAACTTCTTTAGCCGCGTGCGTCCAGAATGACGCGGTAGCCCTTGCTCATTTAACACTACATCCGGGCGCCGATGCAGCGGCTCTAACTCACTTATCACTGTACTCGAGCCATGCAGCGCGTTACTTACGGGCAACGACCTAGCATTAACATTATAACGTCTATTGTCCATGTTCATGATAGATTCAACAAATTTTTACATTGGCTGTTGATGGCCTAACACAACCCTCCTCCTTTACCCGGGCTTGGGACCGGCTATAAACATAGGCGGAGTTTTGGGTGACAAATCATGCATAGCTTTAATTCGCTTCAGAGGACGTCCGTGACAGTATCTTCTGGGTGACACAATATTGCCAGATGATGCTTTCACGTTCCACCATTCTGGTCCATCTAACTCATAGTCGTCGCCGTTTTTTGTGCAGCTAGACGTGTGTCTGAATCAGGACCTGGGAGTCAGAACAAGAACGCAAGGTTTGCACTTTTACCCGATATGGGAAGCTGCATTCGTTGATGAATGGTTATACAATGGCAGTCCTTATGAACTAATCGTTCTATACTTCTTACTTGGTGTAGCTTGTTACATGGGTCGTGAGTGGGAACTAAGTTAGCAGTAAAGGGGATCCACTTATGTCGGTGAATCAATTCTGATGAATGAACTGTCATTTATCAAAGATCAAATTTGTGGTGAACAAATGGAAGAAGAAGATCTCATTGGCGGCTGCTTGCCCTTCTAGATGGGGAGGGCCAAAATTTATCGCATGCACTACAAAAATGATCAAACAAATCTCCTGAAAGAAGAATCATCGGATCTCACTTCTATTTTATGCTGCATGTAAGTTAGGCCGAAGTTCTCATATCACATGGCATCCCATGGTGTTCTTATCACTGAAATAGTCTCCTACTCGTTCTGTTGGTCTCAGGAATGGTGGTTGAAAGCTTGACTTGTCAAAATGGTAATATTCCTCTTCGGGAGGATCTGGATATGAAGGTATTGGATAACAAGGGAGTGCTACTTCGCAAGGCTGGGCAATGTTACAGTACTGAGGGTGAATTTTGATGTTACTATGTGGGTGCATACTTGGATGAACCATGAAATCAACTTGTGGCTGAACAGTGAAATCCACTTCAGGACGAGGTATAGGGGGGTTTTCCTTCTTCATATCTTGAGGGAGAGTGAAAGTATTTGCAGTCATGTTAGATTCTGAATCCTTGTTTTGCTTTCTTGGATCTTGGTTCTTGCCTCTGCTTCCTCCTTCTTTGATTTCCTTAGTTTTCTCTATTTTAATGTTGCCTGTATCGAGATGCTTTTCTTCTTGACGCCCATTGTTCTGTTTTTCTGTCTCTTTCATTGTGGCTGCAAGTCCTGCTCCTTTCTTTTCATCTTCAAATTCCTCGTATCTGCAGAGTTCTGCATGCTTTCCAACTTTTAAAAGCCTTTTGTCAAGATTTGCGGATTCCCGTTGCCTAACACGGTTACCCTGGGCTGCAAAGGGTCTATATCCATCTTCAGAAAACCTAACAATGTGAATCACAACACTCAGCACCTAAAGAGCCAGAAGACATGTAATAAGTAGTTATCCAATATTTACCTTCAATCCTTCCTAACGCCCTCTTTACTTTTTTCTTGCATCATTCGCAGCAGTTAGTTGACCCCTTCAATTCAATCTTCTGAAATAATTTCAAATGCAAACAGGTTTAAGCTCGTATGTTCTGGCGTTCAAGTGAGGGTACAAAGTGGAACAAAGAAAAAATAAAGAGAAACTGAAGTAAGTAGATGAGTTTAAAGAGAGAGGATCAGCAACTTTAAGTCTACTTCCTTTGCTATGTTCCTGATCAGTAAGGGTCCAGGAGGGCCCCAAAGGGAGGCAGGAAATGTAAAATTAGGAAGCTTTCTGGGGTAGTCTACCTCTTGCAGTGGCCACCCTATTTATGCGCAGCAGAAAAACAGAGGAACAGTGCTGAACATAATGTGTACATTTGCTTTTCAATATTATAAAGTATTTGCATGCACCTTCTCTTATTTTGTTCCAACGAAAAATCATTTTGGGACAGCTCTGACCAAAGCTTAACCTTCAGATATTCACAAGTTTTTCCCCCTCAACCTTTCCTTTGTGCAATTCGCTACATATTGTTAGTTGTAACTTCAGAAGTACTTTAAGTTTACTGTTCAGCACTTGTAGCACTCAGCACTCGTAACATTGTTTTTGCTGCAGAAGTAGAAAGTTGGTTTTACTATGACCTTAAACATTAATAGGAATGCTCTGCTTGTTTGTTACTCACTGCCTTTTCTTTTTGTGGGGCGAGTTTCTTGAGGCAATCTAATGTGAATTATACGACAAAATTTAACCTTCATCATGCCTTAGAATTGGTGGCTAATATTGCAAACGACTGCGAGATTTATCATTCCATAAACTCCACTGACCACTAATTTATATTAAAAAAAAATGAGGATGGTGAAGGGACCATCATAATCATGTGCAATGTTCAACTGTGTGGATATATCTGCTCAACAATTTCAACCGTGGCTGTGGGGTTTTGTCAATGAGGATCGTAAAAGTAAAATTTTTGAAGGGCTCAGGTCAGAAAGGATGGAAGGAGAAGTAAGGTTAATTACATGTGTTTATTACTATCAAGAGATTGTATTGAATACTATAATTCAAAATCTATTTGCAAATCAACACAAGATATTGATGTATTTAAAAATTTCTACAATATAAAGTTTTTAAATACAATAAATAGCTCTAGCCTGTCTTTATACAAACTTGTGTTGAAAGTTGGTGCACCAATAATATTTTTTAAAAACATTGATCAAGTAGCAGGTCTATACAATGAAACTCATTTTAGAATCACAAGACTTGGCAAATAGTTATTGAAGCTATAACATTAAATAGATTAAAGCCTAATTAGATGTTAATTTATAGAATAGACATAAATCCTTCAAAGAGTAGATGGTCATTTTACATGTAAAGAAGACAATTCTCTATTATATTATCCTTTGCAATGACTATTATCAAGAGTCAAAATCAATATTTAAACTATGTTGGATTGTACCTTTCAAAGTCAGTTTTCACTCAAAACCAACTTTATGTTACATTATCAAGAGTGAAATCAGTTAATGGATTGAAAATACTTTTACATGACCATAATAACATTTGTAAAACTACAACAAATGCAGTTTACCATGAGATATTCAAAAATTTGTAATTGGCACCAATTGATTTTAGTTTTTCTTAAATTAATTTACTTTGCATTGTTATAGTTTGGTAGTGTTACATCAATTTTTGAATATTCACGTATCTATGTGCTATTTTTCAACCATTAGTTTTCATTTGAATTAATTCATAAGTTGTCACACACAAGTTTAGAATTAAATGTGAGTTAAATGCATTAGACATTAAATACTATTTGTGATCGCTCCAGTGCATTGCACGGGGGAGTGATTGCTAGTTGCAAATAAAAAAGGTGGTCGGTGTTTGACCTTGAGATTTAGGTAGTTTTTTTAAAACTTATCATAATTAATTGATTTAGAAAAGCTTGCTTCTCAAGCTCCGAATATGCGTCGTTGGCCCTAAAAAGGAAAACGTCTGAAAAACTTTAAGAACAAAGGCAATCTTTGGAGGGCTCTTTTGCTCTGCTCTATTTGTTTATGTTTGATTGAACGCTTTCGTCATGCCAACAAGGACTCGATATTCGGTTAGCTCGAGTATTCAAAGCACCCATTTACCTATAATTCCTACCTTTGTAGATTGCATGTTGAATTATATTTCATCTTCGAATCACCTCTCTCCTGTGAAACGCATACATACACCACTTGTACATTGTGGAATTGATTGAGGGCCGTACACGTGAGCAAAGGGGCAGTCCACTTCCATCGTTCTGTTAAAATGGTTGTCATTTATTTATTTGTTAAGCCGTAAGAACGTATAATTGAACTTGGAAATGCCATCAACGCCTCAGATTGGGCATTTTGAATCAAATCAATGCGGCTGCGGAATGACATTACAAATAGGGTAGATGTATTTTACTTGACAAATGCTTTGTTATTGTAGCTAATAGCCTACGGGCCATCACGTTGGAAGTTGAATCACATCAAAAGAAACAGGTTTAGAGGGGTTAACAACCAGCAGGATAGGTCAGACCCATTCATCTTTTGCGCCTATCTATTTCTTTGCAACGCCATGGTGATACAAAAGAGTGATATAACCACAATTTCGATTGACCACAAAGACCTAACTTCAAAATCTTCAAATATTAATGGACGGATGGTTTGCATGAAGAAGAACCGTATGTTGTGAGCAACGCATGAACCCAAGTAAATAATGGCCCCCAAGTGTCGAGATATTTTTGATTGATGGAGAGAGGAGGAAAAAACAAGGTGGGCCAGTTAGGATTCAAGGCTCAGGCCCAACCAATGGGCAGGTATCAGCAAAATAGGAGAGCCACAGATGATTGGAGTCACAGGCACGAGAAGGAAGCACCAACCACAGCCATTCATTGTAGAAGAGGCTATCCAGAATCTCATCCTCACTCTGCCTTCACGAGCCTCAGCCACTCATCTTCCTCCTCTCCGACGCTTATTAAAATTAATCACGCATTACATTGAACTGAAAATATTCACTCTTTGGTGCTGATTTCTCTCCACATTAGTGCCACCCCAGCTGCTTCCGAGCATTCACTTCACATTTTTCCGCTCTCTGGGTGATGATCATGGCTTCGGCCCTCTCTCCGTAGCCCAACCAGCTCTCCAGGTTCCATGCCTTGTTATTTCTTTTGAATCCTCTGCTTTTATCTTCCTGTTTCGTAGGCATAAACATTGTGAAACACTGTAAAACAAGGCACGTTAATGTTGGCAGCCACACTGTTATTTGCTGAAACTGAAGTTGTCTGTTTATGATCGATGTTGATACCTTGATGCAGGGAAAGGAAAGAGCTTCTCCGAATTCTCCGGCCTCCGCAGCTCATCGGGCTACCTTCCCTTGTCTAAGAAATCCTCCGACGACTTCCATTCAGTCGTTGCCTTCCAGACCTCTGCAGTAAGTTCTCGCATGCCCCCAATACCCACTTTACCCTCAGTACTTATTGACCTCTCTGAGGATCCAGGAATGTCTTACGGATAATGTATAACTCCAAAGTCCAAACTAATATAATAAAATATTAAGGGAGGCACATACGCTTGTCTGTACTCTCGTTTCCTTATTGTTTTAAATTCTACCACAAGAACAAGGCTACTTGATACACTGATAATAAAGGGTAGTCTAATGTTTACATCACGGTAATGTATTGTACATAAGTCTGCCCCGAGAACTCGCGCTGTATGTAGTACATGATCATAGATATCTTTGCACATACATATTGCTCTGTTCCCAGAACAGCAAAAGGAAAGTTAAACTAGATGAATTGAAACTATTGGAAACGGTAGTTATGTATAAACTGAACTAGCAGAAGTGAACAAAAATGAATGGGGTTTGAACGTTTAGTGGGTAAGAACTAAGAAGAAATGTGATGTGTGAAGGTTAAAAGCAGCGGAGGGTACAGGAAAGGAGTGGCGGAAGCAAAACTAAAGGTAGCCATTAACGGGTTTGGTAGGATCGGAAGGAACTTCTTGAGATGCTGGCACGGTCGAAAGGACTCTCCTCTTGACGTCATCGCCATCAACGACACCGGAGGTGTCAAGCAGGCCTCTCACCTCCTCAAGTACGACTCCACCCTCGGAATCTTCGAGGCCGACGTCAAGCCCGCGGCGGCGACAGGGCCATCTCAGTGGACGGAAAGATCATCCAGGTCGTCTCCGACCGCAACCCCGTCAACCTCCCTGGAAGTAATAATCACATGCATCCACCTCTCTCTTCCATCCCTCCCTCGATCATATAATAACCTCTCATGCATGATGCAGGGAACTGGGGATTGACTTGGTGATAGAAGGAACAGGGGTGTTCGTGGACAGAGAAGGAGCCGGGAGGCACATTCAGGCAGGAGCCAAGAAGGTGCTCATTACAGCACCAGGCAAAGGTGTGACATTCCTACCTACGTCGTTGGCGTCAACGAAGACGCTTACAGTCCCGACGAGCCCATCATCAGCACGCTTCTTGC
>NW_026557436.1:0-22002 GCF_029017545.1 Prosopis cineraria | reverse complement strand
AAACTATAGTCTAAAAGTGAGATAAAATACCTTTAACTAAGTGATTATACTATAAAAGGTGAGCTCAAAGCCAATAAGAGTATAAATTGGTTTAAGGCGAGCCTATGGTTTCGTGTTTGAGTTGATTTGGAGGTTCGATTGGTAGCAATCATGCTATATGCTATATTAGTGGAAAAGTGGAGAAAAGTGGTGAAATAAGTGTAAAAGTGATAAAAGATTGATATAAGTAATATTTGAAATAAAACGTTTGATTATGTAATGATTAAGGGTATATTATGCTTTACTTTCATATAGTTGCATGTGATAGTCAATAGGAGTAAATTATTTGTTACTGAGATTTTTATCTTACCCCCCGCGGTTTCATTTTTACAGGACTAAGTAGTGATCAGGGCAAGGGAAAAGAGTCAGGACTGGCTTAGAGTTGTTGAAGCCATGTGAACTCAGAGTATTGTGTAATGAACCCAGAACTTGTGCGTGTGTATATATATGAGTTGTCATAAAGGATTGCATGCATCCTTTGAGTAGTGAAATAGAGAAAAGTAGTGCTTTTGTGAATTTTAACCTAATTGTGTATATATATAGTGAAATGAGAATTAGGGCTAAGATTTGGTTTGTGAATGTTGTGAGTTTTGGTGAATCTTAGCCTATGCATAAAATTATGATGAAATAATTAATTTGAGGTTAAGATTGAGTTATGATTATGTTATGAATATAGTTTAATGTGATGTGGTGAAAAAAAGGGCCAAGTAGGTTAAGTACCAAATTGTCACAAATTGTGAGAAGTTGAGAAATGTGAAAATTGGCCTTTGAGGGGCCAAATTTTTGGTATAGGTATATATATGTGATATATTGTGATTAATCAGGTGGTAACGGTGTTTTTAGACTTAGTTGAAGGCCATGTGTGGTCAATGAGAAAAAGGAATCGATTTGAGCAATTGGGTGCCTTAATTTCTTTGAAAAAAGTGACTTTTTTGCACCTAGCTATTCAAATTTCAATCAGACTATTATCTCTTATCCAACCTATATCCTTAACCTGCTTATGAGATAAGCTTCGTGTAGATGCTTGAATTACTCCGATTGGATGTTGTATGTGAAAATAATGCATGCCGAGAGTTCATCATTTTTGCTGTCAAATGATAGCAAAAAATTCAGACTGGCGCACCATAGCGCATGGCACAGAGAGTCAGACATATGGCTCTATGCCACATGCCATGGTGCATGTACTAGACGCCGCAGCACATGGCCCATTTTTCAACTTAATTTTGTGGTTTTTAATGCATGCAATTAGTGTTATGAATGCATGTGAATTGCTTCCACTATGTAATACTCAAATGTGTTGTGATTTCAATAGTTTTGCAAAACAAGTTTTGGGTCCAAGGTTTTAAAACAAATTCTTTGATTACTGAGTTTTGATTAATGTTGTGATTTGGTTAACTTTCTCCTATATCGAGCAGATATAGGAGCTTACAATGGACATTGAAATTTAAGTTAAAAGGACTCAAATAATAGCTTAGCTGCAATATTCAACAGATCAAAATTAAGCAGGGATTTCCCTGAAACTTCAATAATTAATTGTTCTTGTAAAATCTTTTTGAAAATTTACAATGCTAATTTACAAAGAGGGGATTAATACAAAACAAAATATATTAGGTAACGTCAAACGTGGGTGTGATTTAAAATGAAAGATGGTGATTTCTCAAAACAATTTTACTAATTAAATTGATAATTCTATCTCTCAATCTCTGTCCAACTATATCTCCAATTTTACTTCAATCAATTCAAATTTGAATTTTACAATTCAACTAAGATAAGAGATCATAACTAACATTATCAACATCCTAAACCCTAATAGTTTGGTTAGATGAAGATGTAGCAATGTGTGACACGCTGGGACTAAATCAAACACCAGTTACCCATTCAGAGTGCTCTTCAAGTGCAAACTTCAAATCAAATGAGTTGATGCACCACAATGAAGCCTGTACCACCACAAAATAATAAAGCAAACATATAACATTTCTTCTTGAAAGAGATTGCTGTTGAAGTTCAAGAAACACAGGAACTGCCTTTTTATTATGGCCAGTAGTAGCAAGCAACTTTCTATCAGATGAGAAGTGACAACATTTCAATTTGATGTGTACTTTCCATTATAAGATTGATCTCTTTAAATGCAAATCCTAAAGCATAGTAAGAAATTAAATCTTGGAAAACATGTGGTTATATTTTGTTCATATCTTGCATTTATGGAACTAATTTATAAAGATTCATAAACTAAGTCTTTATTTTGTTTTATTTCATTTCTAGTTCCTGATAGTCATTCCTTCTAATTCATTGTTTTTCATATCTTGACAATTATTTGCTTGTATAAAGGTATTTAAGTCCTCGCTATCATAAGTCTCTCTCCATATTTAATATGATTTGTCTCTGCAGAAGAAAATAAAATTTCAAAATACAGAGTTGAAACAGAACATTGAAATTCCATAGTTCCAGAATTCTACATATTTGTAGTTATGCAATTGATCCAACACACATAAACTTCTCTAGGAGTTTCTGGCTCGGCCAAAAATGAAAATACCCTCCTTCCCCTTTGATGAAATATAGGAATTAATATATTTTAAAGAAGCTTTGTATAAGAGGAAATCTATCTTAATTTTATATTTTAATACTTTTTGTTTTTTACTCTATTTAGCAAGTGGGTTGTTTCATCCTTTCATATATTAAATGGGTTGGCAAGTAGATGTTTGGTTGTATGGGAGGAAACCTCTAGTTTATATATACATGTTGCTTTTGTAACTTTTAGGTAGATTTGATTATTGAAGTCATTTGAAATATTCCGAAAGCTCAATCCCTCCAATCTGCATCTCTCTACCTCTGTTCAAATCAATTTGAGTGTGTGTGTGTTTTACATCAACTTGGCATCAAAGCAAGGCTTTGAACACTCCTAGATTGTTCCCGCTGTCGAAGATCAGAGAAAACTCATCAGGAAGCCCAACATACTTTGTTTCACACTGCCAGAGCCCAGAGCCATACTTCCCAACATCACATCCTAAAATGGACACCACCATCATGTTTAGGAGGGGAAATCTAGTCAGAACTAGAAAACCCACCTTTGTCTATAACTGCACGCACTGTCATGTACCAAAGGACTCTCCAACGCATGGTCTTTACATGCACACGTGCCGCAACACACATCGTCCGAACAACGTCTCCAGAATCTGATTTTCAGCATATTTGGTGTTTTCAAGGAGTTTCTTCAAGTTTTGATCAACCTAAGAGCCTTGAATCATCATCCAAAGTTTTATTTGGGGTAAAATTTCATCTTTTGTAGCTTTCATAGCTTGCTGGCCTATCTTATGTGCAAGAAATCATTTTTGGAATTTTAGTTTTTTGTCCATTATGTCCAGAATCCTTAAAAGTGATCTTGAGGAATCTAAAAGGGTTCAAAAGTAATATGTGGATCACAAAATTCAAGAGTTGAAGGGGTATATGAATACTAAGTTTAACGAAGTCTTAAGGGCTCTTAAATGTTTAAGCCATCAAAGGGGCATGGAGATAACTTTTTCAAGATATAATGATGATATTTTCAAGGCACAAGAGAATGGTACCCTCATAAAAAAAGCTACACACCTATGTCAGTTATACCAAAAGGGATACTAATAGTATTCATGGTCCTAGCACTGGGAGTGAAACCATTCTTATGAAAGAGCTTAAGTTAGAAAATGGAAGTGATATAGATGTTACTATGAAGTAAGAGAAAGAATTTGGAGTCAAAAGAAATCTCTATAAAAAATGAGAGTATTAGTCTTAAAGTGAATCAAGGCTTCAAATTGTTGACTAAAGATTATCATTTGGAGGCAATAGAGACTTATGAGTGGATGCCAATAAGTGATCTTGACAAGAGTATTCAACTTTGCCAAATTCCTACTTCTAATCATCTATGTGCTACACCATTTATTGAAAAAGCTGTTTTGGTTATGAAAGAACATATTATTTTCCCATTTGATAACACTTCTACAGCTACCTTGTTCATCGAGAATATTTTTTAAATTATTATGATCATATTGCTTATTTTCCACACGGTCTCATTCTCCAGATTAATTGCTACTTGGAAGGATGCCCTACATCACGCTCTAGTAGAGTTACTTCAACATTTTTTTACTCTTGAAGGAGAGTTCCATCAAACAGGGGAAAAATAATGAAATATAGGAATTAATATATTTTGAAGAAGCTTGCTATAAGTGGAATCTATCTTAATTTTATATTTTAATACTTTTTGTTTTTTACTCTATTTAGCAAGTGGGTTGTTTTATCCTTTCATGTATTAAATGGACTACAAGTGAATGTTTCCTTATATGAGAGGAAACTTCTAGTTTATATATAGACATTTCTTTTGTAACTTGGAGGTAGATTTGATGAATGAAGTCATTTAAAATATTGTGAAAGCTCTCTCCCTCCAGTCTGCATCTCTCTCCCTCTGCTCCCTCTTCCTATTAGTTCTGTGTCTCTCTCCCTCTATTTAAATCAGTTTGAGCATGTGTGTGTGTTTTACATCACCCTTAAGACCATTTGTAGAATACTCACTCAACACTCAAAACTGAAAAATACCCCAAACTGTTTCCCTTCACAATTTAGATCCTTCTGCTCAGCTGTCCATTAACAATACTAATACATGGGAATTAGGAATAGTAAGGGTAATTAGGGTAATTAGGGGTAAAAGGGTAGTTTGGGAATACGTTTAATATCCCTATAAATTGGACCTAATTGGTGTTAAGTGAATGATATTATATTTTGGTGGGAATATTTAGTAGTTATTGTAAATATTATATGGCCTTTATTAGGCTTTATTAGCCATTATTAGTAATCATTTCCTATTGTGTATATATAGTCAACTTGTGCTCAGTATTCTGATCAATGAGAAATATTATTTTTCTACCAAAATCCACATGGTATCAAAGAAAGTGATTTGAAATCATCATTAGGGTTCTTTAGTTTATGGTTCGTAAAAGCTACTCTGTACAAAAACTTAAGGCTATGATGCAGGTGTTGGTGAAGATCGTTGTGGCTCTCACCACCCCCTTAGGTGTGTTCAAAAAGCTCCAATCGGCAAAACCCCCAAAGGACATGATGATTGCTGGCACGTGTGGTTCACACGAGCTGCCAAAAAATCTGCCATCAAAATTGACTTAATGGCGCATGGCAGTGCATGCCACCTTTGTTCAGGCCGCAACTCCCCTTTTCGACAACACAAACCCTTTTCTAGTGAGATCTAAGCCTCATCCATAACTGGATACCCTTTCCTCAACATTGGTTTATCCCTACAATGTGTTTGGGGGTCTGTTTGAAGGAATTTGGGGTGCTCTTGGGATATGGTTACTGATTCTTCTTTGCTATATGGGTTTTGTCTCATGGTAAGTTTTAAGAGTGGTTATTTGGACTCTCCTAAATATTCTAATGAAGTTAACTAGATATTGGATTGTAGTGTCAGTGGAAAAATATGGGCCTAAAGTAATAATTGCCAAAAGAGGAACGTTTCTTTAGGCCCTAAAAACATCTGGCAATGCCATAGTCTGGATGGTTGATTTGAGAGCCTCCGACCACATGACTTGTTGTCATGAGTTGTTTAGTACTTACACCCCATGTGCTAGAAATGTTAAAGTTAAGATAGCAGATGGCTCTTTAGCACCTATAGCGAGAAAAGGGAGTATTCAAATTTTTAATTCTAGAGTGTTGGCTTCTATCCTTCATGTGCCTAAACTTGATTGTAACCTACTTTCAATCAATCAATTGATGACCAAATCAAATTGTTAAGCTAAATTCCTCCTATCCCATTATGTGTTTTAGGATCTATCATTTGGAGCGACAATCGAAAGTGCTAAGGAGTATGACGGGCTTTACTATTTTGAAAGCCACCACTTGAGTGGTAACTCTCTGATTGTTGGTAAGTCTATCTCTCTCTCTAAAGTTAATGATGTTCTATTATGGCATAAGAGGATGGGTTATCCTAATTTTCATTACCTTCAATGATTGTTCCCAAGTCTATGTCCAAACTTGAATATTAATGACTTTCATTGTGAGGTTTGTGAACTAGCTAAACACCACAGAACATCCTTTTACAGAACCAAATACATACCCACCAAACCTTTCACAACCATTCATATTGACTTGTGGGGACCATCCTGTACACCTAATTGTACTAAAGCCACATGGTTCATTTCCTTTATTGATGACCATACTCGTGTCAATTAGGTTTATCTTTTACAAAACAAGTCTAAGGCTACATCCACATTCATGACTTTCTTCAACATGATCAAAACCCAATTTAATACAATCATCCAAGTCTTACACACCAACAATGGCATCAAATACTTTAACCAATCTTTGAAGACTTTTCTCCACATGCACGGTATTGTCCATACTAGTTTTTGTGTCCATGCACCTCAACAGAATGGGGTTGCAGAAAGAAAAAATCATCATATACTTGATGTTGCTAGAGCACTCATGTTTACCTGTAATGTGCTTAAATTTTATTGGGGGGATGCCATTTTAACTGCAACTTACCTAATCAATTGAATGTCCAATCAAATCTTATCCTTTGAAACTCCTCTTCACAAATTGCAAAGTATTTTCTCCACATTCCATATTAAAACCAATCTTCCACTTCATGTGTTTGGTTGCACAACATTTATCCATAACCACCAAAGCACCAAACTTGAACCTTGAGCCATTAAATGCATATTCCTTGGCTATTCTCCTACTTAAAAAGGATATAAATGCTTTAACCTAATCACAAAACACACATTTGTCAGCCTGGATGTCACCTTTCATGTAGCTACTCCATGCCATCCCATTTCTTCAATGTAGGGGGAAAGCATAAGTGAATTTCAAACTTGGGAACAAGAATTTAACAGAGAACTAGTGCTTTTTGAGCCATGGTTTGCAATAATTGAAACTGAGCCATTACCTTCATCTACCCTTCCAACATCCCTTCAAATACCATCTCCTCCTATGCCACAATTTGAGAAACACATACAAATAGGAGGAGATGCAGAAAGACCACAAAAGGGAGAACTCTTAGTTTACACTCAAAAAAATATCAAAAGATAGTGAGCAATTTATACCTGAAGCACTAAGAGAGTTGACACTAGAGGTAGCTCCTAAAGCAAAAACTCATGGTGACATAGAATTTAGGGTAACTCCTAAGACCGCAATGCTTGATGGTACAAAATATAATGCCCTCATTGACATTACCACATGATCCTCCACTTACTCTACTAATTTGTATGAAAATCAATTATTTAGAAAGTTTTGGTATTCCAGATAAAATATTTTCAAAATCATTTCATAAATTATTCAAACTATAAAAACCCTATACAACGAAACCACTATGTGAAAGTGCATCAAAGATCAAGAAAACATGTGCATTTTAATTAAATTAAGTCAAAATAAGGGTCATGTGTCACAGCTCGTGCCATATGCGCCGCAACATGTGGCACAAAGATCATAGCTATTCGCTCTGTGTCATACACCATGGCATGTAGATACACACACCATGGCACACACACCTAGCTCTACTGTCACACAATAGTTTTTAGTGCAAACTTCGATGTGCGTTGTTTTCACATCCGATGTCCAATTAAGATGGTTCAAGCGCCCACATGAATCTTGTTTCAAAATCTAACCAATGATACTGGTTTCATTTAAATTTGATATTCCATTTGAAAATTGGATATCCAAGTGCATTTTGACCATTTTAAGTCAAAATTTGCCACTTGAGTATCTCTAATAAAAACTATATGTTATTAGCCGCTTTTAGGGCCTTGACCATATGGACAATATACACCTGATTGACCAATGACATAGACAATATAACACACATACACACAATTAGCCTATAAACTGCCCATATCACACATCACACATCACACATTAACTTCCTCACAATCAAACTTTCTCTCACTACTCTCTCTCTAGATTAGGGCAAATTGTGCCTATATCTTCAAAGCTTTATCGTTATGACTCAAACCAGTCACAAAGTATTAGTTTAGTTCTGGAGAACTTTTCTATTACTATAGGGTAAGAAATCATTTTCTTAAAACTTTTGAATTCAATTTCTCACTAGTTAAAACTAAAAAAAATAAGGTAAAATTGAAGATTAAAGCAGTACAAGATTTACCCGATAAGTAACTGGTCGGAAATGTCACACTTCCTCCCAAAAATGCTTGCCCTAACAAAGAATAGCTCCTTGTCCATGCCTGACCCCTCTAACTTTGTCTCTCCTCTTTTTTGAGTTGGCACACAAACTTATTAGCTAGAATTTTGCACCATGCACTGTAGTGCATCCATCCTCTATCGTAGCCCATGGCACAATCAGAAAATCCTCACTATGCTCACATGCTCTACACTGAGACTTCATTCTTCCACTCATATCTATTCATATAACATCCCAAAGAGTCAATATAACATTCCACTACCCAGAATACTAATATCACGTAAAATTACAAATTCATTCCATAATTAGTCACTGACACAGGATTAAAAATTCAGGATGTTACACAAAACAAGTGAATCTATTGATCTTCCTATTGCTTTAAGGAAGCAACCTTGCTGATGTACTCTTAAACGAAAAGAGAGGTTGGTTTCATACAACACATACTCTCCTCAATATCGAGCTTCTATTACTAATCTTGATAAAGTGAAGGTATATGAGACTATACAGGAAGCTCTAAGCATCCCGAATAGTAAAGTGCTATTATGAAAGAAATAAGGGCTTTAGAAAAGAATGAGACATGGGAACTTATTCAAATACCAAAAGGAAAGAGAACAGTGAGTTGTAAGTGGGTGTTTACCTAAAACACAAGGCAGATGGAGCCCTTGACAAGTTGAAAGCATGCTTGGTTGTAAGGGGGTTTACCCAGATATATGGCTTGGACTATGAAGAAACATTTGCTTTGGTGGTAATATTGAACACTATTAGAGTCTTATTGTCTATGGCAGCTAATTTTGAGTGGCCTCTTCATCAACTTAACATAAAAAATGCTAGTCTGAATGGAGAATTGAAGGAAGAAGTGCATATGACTCTACCTCCTGGGTTTGATAAAGACAAGGCAACTCAAGTTTGTAAATTGAATAAGTCTATATATGTCTTAAAACAGTCACTAAGAACTTGGTTTAACAGGTTCTCAAGAGTCCTAAAATTTGAAGGTTACAAGCAAGCCCTGTCAGATCATACAATGTTTGTTAAAGTCGAGGGAAGGAAGAAATGTATCCTTATTGTATATGTTGACGACATAATACTCACTAAAGATCACCTTGAGGAGACAGAAAGAGTAAAGGCAGTCCTTGGTAAGGAATTTGAAGTCAAAGATCTCGGGAAGCTAAAATACTTTCTTGGGATGAAAGTTGCTAGGTCAAGGAGAGGAATCTATGTTTCTCACAAAAAATACATACTTGATCTTCTTACTAAGATAGGTATGTGAGGTTATAGACTTGTTGAAACTCCTATTGAGGTTAAGAAACCTAAGGATAAGAATGGAAAAGACAAAGACATTGAGGAGGAAGAAAACTCATATAAGGAGTATGAAGAAGAAAAGGAAGAAGCTATTGACAAGGAGAGATATTAGAAACTTGTTAGAAAACTAATATATCTTTCCCATACGATGCTAGATATAGCATTCACTGTCAGTGTAGCTAGTCAATAAATGAGCTGCCCAATAAAGAATCATATGGAAGTAGTCTACAGGATTTTGAGATATCTAAAAGACACTCCTGGTAAAGGGCTAGTCTTTAGAAAACATGAGTAAAGATCTATAGAAGTTTACATTGATGCAAGTTGGGATGGAACTTATAAAGATCAAAGGTCAACCTCTGGCTATTGTTCATTTGAGTGGGGTAATCTAGTCACATGGAAAAGCCAAAAGCAAAGAGTTGTTTCAAAAAGTAGTGCTGAATCTGAGTTGAGAGCTTTAGCTCAAGGAATAGCAGAGGAGTTGTGGCTGGTATGAGTAAATAAAATACAAGTTGAAGCAAGTTTATCATTGAAGCTCTATTGTGATAATAAAGCTGCCATAACCATGGCTTTAAATCCTGTCATGTAGAGATAGACTGCCACTTCATCAAAGAAAATGTAGAAGAAGGAATTATATGTTTGACATATTTGCCTACAAAGTTACAAGCAGCTGATGTTTTGACTAAAGGATTGCTTGGCCCCACATTTGAAGATTATATAAGCAAGTTGGACATGTTAGCATCTATAATCCAACTTAAGGGGGACTGTAGGAATATTTAATATTTATTGTAAATATTGTATAGTCTTTATTAGACATTATTAGTAATTATTTCCCCTTGTGTATATACAGTTAACTTGTACTTAGTATTCTGATCAATAAGAAATATTATTTTTCTTCCAAAATCCACAATTTTCTTAGTTTCTCTTTCCCTTTTACATCTATCAAATATTGACTAAGATGTCACTTCAACCTCTTTTAATTGTCACATTCACTCATCCATATGAGATCGCTCCTTAGAACTTCCTTTTGGCTATCAAATCACAAGAAATGTTATGTTAGAAGATTTTCTGACTCAATGAAAGTGATTTTGGAGTGCACAATTTTATGGTAATCCATTGTAGAATGTCATGCCATAAATGAAGGAGTCTCAAGTAGCATCTCAATTAGTGGTTTTAGTTAGAACTAGATATAAGTGTTGAGAGGAAGTTTGCATATGACATAAAGTTGAAGGGAGATAATAGCAATTTTCCTATTTTATTTATGAAAAAACATAACTTTTAAGCCTTGCACTTTGCTCATATTTTTCTATAAGTCCCTACTCTTTTCTTTTCAGTGGTCTAGGTCCCTACACTTTATTTTTCATTATTTTGGGTCCCTCCATGAACAAAGTGTAGGGATCTAGGAGGGACCCAAAACATCAAAAAACAAAAGTGTAGGGACTTAGAATACCAAAAAAAAAGTGCAGGGACCTAAAACAAAACGCGAGCAAAATGTGGGGACCCAAAGTTATATTTTCCCTTTATTTATTTTCATTCATTATCTGGAGCAGGGAGGGCAGATGATAGCATGATACATTGATCAAAAGCTCCCATACATGTACCAGATCTATTTCTAGGGTCTGCATCATTAGGAGATAAGAATGACTCCACGTTGTCACCCAAAGATGCATAAGCTAAAAGACAGTCTATTTCTACCTACAACATAATCAGTTATCTTATGTGATACAATCATTAAAGAAAATAAATAACCATAGTATTATAATATCTCCAACAAGAAACCAAAAAAATTATTATATAAAAGTCTCCAACCAATTGATTCTGTGCTGATGTGAATGAGCTAAGACCATCAGAACCAAACACAAGGGATGACTAAGACAAAGGAACATTCTGTTGCAGAGTTGGCACTGTCATCACATCTACTGTTTGTGTAGAAGGTGTTGTTGGTGAATTACTAGATGGCACTTTGGTATTTATAGTTCCAGAACTATTAGCAAGACTGGAAGATGATTCTTGCTTTCGCTTTAGCCCACTATGACTTTTGGAACACTTAAATGAACAAGAACTAGTTAGGAAACCTATATGTTTTGCGCACTATGCATCTAATAACATTAATTCACAGATAGCTGGTTGAAAACCTGGTCATGTCCTTGAACCATACGAGGCATGTTGCCAATGCCAACCATTTTGTCTTATTGCCTGAGATTCGGAGACTGTTGGCTAGAAAGAATATGATGTGAATATTGTTGAACTTGCAGACTGCTCTGTTGCCCTTGCCGCTACAGTCAAAATTTAAATAGATGCAAAGAATACCTCTGACAAGCTTAACAAAATAGCAAGCATGAAAACTAGGTTGACTGAATTGATGATTGATAAGCTATGGCTTGTATTTTTCTATTACTGCCCTTGTATTAAACCTAATTTTTGACTATATAATAAATAGAAACATGAGGTGCCTAACCATTCATCTCATTCAAATTCTTTTCTTTTTATGCATTCACATGCTTTGTTAACATGAGATACCCTCTATATCTAGCGGCCAAAAAAATCATAAAAGATAGTGACCAAGAGAGCCATACAGGCTAAGGTTTTAGGGGTTGTCAGGTGGTGCTATTGAAGTAACATGAGGGAACCAAATGATGTATTTTGGTGAGGGCTAGGATTAGAAAGGCATGATCTTTAGCGAGTCCATGCCAATACCTTAAATGATGTATTTGAGTCAGGCATGTCAAGAACAGATCTTCCAATATTGGGAACTAAATCACCAACAGGATTTGGAGTGCCATCTTTCTGAGGACACATTTTGATTATTAAGAAGCATTTTAAGTCTCCAGCTTTCCAAATTGTTGATAGACATGTCCACTAAATTCTGACGTGCTTGGAGCATAAGTTACTGCTGCAGTATAAGTTAATTGAAGGACTCTAGAGACTAAATCAAAGTATTTGGTGGGAGAAATCTAGAGCAAAGCTGATCCAGTCCCTAAAATAATTGAGATCTTATGAGGATAGAATATGAATAGTTGATAACACCAAAAATGTCAAAACCCTAACATTTTTCCATTGTTAAATATGCAGTTGAAGGCACAAACAACATTATTGAAACTTGATTATATAGGAAGATGCAAGTAAAAGAAAAGGCACTGAGATAAACCTAGCATGTTCTGTAACAACCATACCGAAACAAATTTTAGCTATTTTTCAATTCATTACAACCTCTCATAAGTCAGAATTCAGAATCCATATTAAATTAGACATACATGTATTGGACATATATCTGATACAAATACATGTATGGTATGATAGCATATTTACCATGCCAATTTTTTGGATGGTTGCATTTCAAAACATTGAATTTAATTTTGAAGTGTTAATACCACTTCAGAACATACAGGGTACGTTTTCAAACAGCACCAAAACACTAACAGTATGAGACAACATCATTTTGTTCAATTAATTGCTGGTTAGAGTTCTTAAATGCTAATGTTTTTCATTCACCTAAACTCATATCCAAGCCTTAAGAATTCTTCTTTATTTTCTATTCATCATCATGGTGATTTGTCATTCTTTATTGTCTGGTTCTGTTAAAGATTCACAACACACATTTTCATTTGAGTATCATTCTTGGTCTTTGAACATTTCCTTTCTATGTTCACTTCAAACACAATAACTTCTACAATGAAATCACATACGATGAACACAAAGCTGGGTAAATTGAGGTAGTGCATAAGGAAGAAGATCCAACGCTCAGGAACCAAGCTGGCTAGTCCAGCAAGTCTGGCGTGAAATTAAAAGTATACATACATATATAGGGACCAACATAGAAAAAGGTTATTTACAGGCCATTTTGCTAGTATTCTGGGCAAAAGATTTTACACAAACTAAATAAATCATAAACTGTTAAGGGTCCAAGTCATTGACCAATCCCCCAGGGTATGATTATTACATGAAGATGAAAGAAATGATTTTTTTTTTTTTGTGAAACTGTTTTGCCAATAACAAATAAATATTGAAAACATGCATATTTATTGTTTTGGGGGGGTGTTTGGAGGCAAAAACAACTCAACAACCTGAGTTTTTCAGAGAAACCAGACCAAACTTCTTTTGATAGTTTGCAGCATGCTTGTCTCAAAACTACTTAAAAAGAAAAGGACAAAAAAATGAGAAAGAAAAAGAAAAGAAAAGCTCCATGTTACAGAATTTTGAAATCCCATTTTCAGCTCTTGCAATTTTTTTTTTAACTTTTTCTTCCTCTAGACCCTCATTTGTCCATTTTCACAGGATAGATCTAACAATATGCATCAAGTTGAGAGGTCATATGGGCAAAATGTTCAAGTAATAAAAAAAGAAAATTGTAAAATGTCTACATAGGTCTAACTTTAACTAAGCCAAGCTCAAGCCAAGAACCAAAATTTCATTGCCTGTTTGTAAATGGGCCAAGCAAAAATAAAGCCCTGTCCATGTCCCGCTCCATCCTCTGTTAGAAGGACAAGATCTATTTGTGTCATACGAAAGTTCTCTTCATTAGTATAGACAACATCTCTAAGAAATTTCCCATGTAAACCAGCACTCTCAAGATCAACAGAAAAAGATGGGCCAAATACAAACCAAGAAAGATGAGCTAGAAAGGAGAAAACAAATTAATGGACACAATAACAGTATGACAATTTTATCAAGCAGATGCAAACAAGTCTTACTACTAAAGGCCATCCTTTTAGAGTCAAATTGTTACCGCCTTTATTTGATCCTAAAAATTGAGAATAATCATCAAACATAATCTATGATTACACAATTAAAACAATAATATAAATCAAAGATAGATCAACTATGATCTATGATCCAAGCAAGTAGCACCAAATGTTTTAAGTCTGACAAGAATGGTAAGCAAAGGAATAAAATATCCTCATTTTTACCAACTAGTACTATATCATAATGGAGAGAATGCTTTAGTTAGCCAAGAAATGATTTAGAAATTCCTACTGAAGTATTATCCACACCCAATAAAAAAATGGAAAAATTGGATGCTTAGAAATCCAAAATACTATAAAAATCAAATATGAAAACATTAATTATATCTGTGCAAATCTGGAATTTGGAAATTTATTACAATTCATTTGCATTGAAATAACAGTACTCCTCATAAATGAGATAGTTGGCTCAGGAAATATGCAAGCCAATCTCAAATAGAGGAAGAGAGAAGGAAACACATACATCAAAACAAGACAAGAAAATAAAAAAAGTAAAGAAATAAATTGACTATAACCTGCAAGTTGCTGGTGGCAACTCTGAACTTGTTGAACATTCCCTGGTAAGCCCCTAGGTGCGACAAGCAATGTTTCACTGAAAAAAATTCCAAAAACTTTAAAACTCAGACTAAATGAAGAGAAGTATCCTAAATAAAATGACAAAGTGAAAATTTTTCTGATGAAAAGAAAATTTGACGATAAAGGCACCCTGTAGAATGTCCAACAGTTGCTGTTGTATTTGCTGCTGTTGTTTTCAACAATGAGGCATGAATTGGTCTGACAAGTTGACCTGCATCACCAACAATCTTTTGCTGCATAGAAAGTGGCATGAAAAATGATACTAATGAAATAAAAGCAATGACTAAATATTAAAATCTCAAAAACACCTTGACAGATGCATCATCTAAGGCATCTCCCTAGAGAGGAAATTTCAACCTCTCATCATACGCTTTTGTTGACATGGTTTTTACAGTCACATGGTTCTACCTCATTAAATTATTATTGCTAAGAGAACCAGTGGTGCTATCTCTGACAATTTGAGTCTCGCCCCTATATTGTTGTTGCTGTGGCTGTAGTTGCTGTAAGGCATGCCTCTACAAGAGATGCTACATTTGCATTTATTGATGTTGATTTGGTTGTTCGTGATCTTTTTCTTGTTGCTTCCACATCTCTCGAGCCTTAGTTTGTTGACTCTGTCAGTTTGAAATTTACAATGAGCTTGTTTATGATCCACACTACATACTTAATGTAGAGAAATAAGGCCTTAGGCCTCTTCACAAAAATTGAAGCATAAGGCAGATGGCATAAGACCTAGTCATTTTCTGATGATGACAAACCCTTATTAAGTTTAGTGTAAAATTAGAAATAATAACCATTTACATAATGAAATAATAAGCATATAGAGAAATAGTGCTAATTAATTACCAGATCCAATGACAAAGATATAGGTCTAATATAGACAATTATGAGCATCAATAAGAAACACACTTCTAGCTTGCGCTTCCACTGCTACAAGCAGTTAACAACACTTACAACATATATTGGAATGCACACATAAAGCAAAAAAACTAAAAATTGATACATGTGAATTTAATAGCAAGAGAACAACAACAACAAAAAGCCTTATCCTACTAAGAGAACAACAAGAAGAAGAAGCCTTATCCTACTAGGTGGGGTAATCACAAGAGGGGGAAAAAATCAGACAAATGCAAAACCAATTACCCACCTCAATGTAAGATAATGCAGCTTCTGAGTGATTCTGATCTTTCCTGGTAGTTTTGGCAATAAATATGTCCCAAAAGATAGACCACCACTCAAAAAGAAAACCACTAGGCGCATCTACAGCTAGAAAATTGACAAAAAGGAGGGGTAAAATGGAATAAATGTTTAGAAAAGCTATATCAAGTTCATTTCCATACAAAGTTCTCAGTATCTTGATCTTACCTACAGGATCTGTTGAGACATTCCCTTCAGCCTGAAATGCCCTCGCTGAAGCATGCATTTTTCTCTTCATGAGATAATCAAAGATATGCACATCTAACCTATCCCCCATAACAAAAAAAAAAACAGATCAACAGTAGTAATTAGGGAACAAATAAGTAGTAAATAATCAAATTATAGGAAAACAATTTGCAGATAAGACATACAGCCCAAATGAATCATGAAACATAACAAATACAATCCAATCCCACAGAATTGGACCCCTGAACTTAATAAGGAAGGCTGTGAAATTTTTTCGTTTTCAAAGTGAGAGATAAAAAGGAGAATTATCGAATTATACAAATTCCAGATAAGAAAATAAGGTAGAAAATATCATGCAAAGTCAATAGTGAAACACGTAATTAATGGTTTGAATAAACTTTTCATCAAAAGGAACAAGGAATTCAAAAGTCCACTAGACTGAGCAGAAGCATACTATGTCTTTAAAAAGCTAAATTCCTTAGAGCTTAAGGTACAGAAAAATGGAGTAAAGAACTGAAAACATATGTCCAAAAGATTAGATTTCAGCAATATATATATATATATATATATAAAGAAATGTCAGCATCATGAACACTGAAACAAAACGCTCAAATCAAAACTACAGTAAAGGTCAGGTGTGTGGCTCTGTGCCACATGCCGCGACATATGTGTTGCCCGCCATAGTGCATGGCCCTAAATTTACCTTATTTCTCTTTTTCAGAGGAATGCAATAGTTTATATGAATGCATATATCTTGTTTTTGCTGCGTATTGTTTTAATATGTTGTGATTTTAAGAATTTTACAAAAGAAATCTTGGACTTAAACTTTTCAAACAAATTTTTTAATTATCATTTTATGATTTTGGTGCGGTGATTAAGTTAACCCTTCCTAATAAAGTTACATTTTGGTATTAGTTTCTTGAGTTTCAAGACTTGATTGTGGTGATTGTTTGATGTATTCATTTTATAGATATGGCAACTTATTCTTATTCATTACACAACTCTTTCCCTTATGCTCACTTGTCTTTCTTACTTTCGTCCTTAAGGGGGGAGAAAATAGTATACGTTATGAGGAGAGGTAGTCGTGCTAGAAGTGCTATTTCTGGATGGATAGTTGAGAAGGAATAGGAGTTGAAAGTTCAATCAATTCAGTCGCAAAGAGATAGAAGGGATGATTTGCTAGAAGAGTTGAGAGATTTAGTGGTGGATATAAGGCAGAAGGTGCAGGATCATGATACAATCCTAAGAGGTAGAGAGCAAGAGGAGAGAGTTAAGGCTCAAGGCATTTTGATGCAAGAGGGAGCACATAGTAGACCTAGACCATCTCAGGATTTGGGTAGTTGGCAAGAAGTTCCTAACACTGATCCATCAATTGATCATTCTTGGAAAACTTTTATTCAGTTAAACCCACCAACATTTGGCTGGAGTATGAGAGAAGGGGAAGTAGAGCTATTGGATTGAACGATTAGAGACTATCTTTGAAGTCGTGGTTTGCACCCCTGAGTAGAAAGTTATCTTGGCCACAATGCAGTTAGTTGGGGCTGCTAAGAGGTGGTTGGATTTTATGAGGCTGACTAGTGGTATTCGTCTAAGTTGGGAAGAATTCAAGAAGATGTTCTTCGATCAGTACTTCTCAGTTTCTTTTATAACTAAAAAGGAAGAGGAGTTTCATGCTTTCAGGCAGGAAGATTTAGATGAGGAAGAGTTTATCCAAAGGTTTAATGATTTTGTCATCTACTCTACCTACTTTAGGATAGTAATGACACTAAGTGAAGGGTAGAGCAACTACTAGAGAAGATAAGACATGAGCACCGACAGTAGATAGCATTGTTTGATGTGATAACATATGAGGATATGTGCCATAAGCTAAGAGTAGCAGCTAGGCGTGGTAGAGGTAGATGCAGAGAGGAGGTGAGATAATAACTCGGTGAATTAACTTGTTGGTGTGTTGTATGAATAGATATGGGTGAAAGGAATGCATTTCGGGTTGAAGCAAGTATGCATAGTGAGAATAAATCTTACTGTGCCACGTCCCACGGCTTATGTTGTATGCACTGCAGTGCATGGACTAAAAATTACTTTTATAAGTTGAGAAGTTTTAAAAATTTCAAAGAGTAAAATCTAAAAACATATGAGAGGAAGAAAAGAGAAGGGTTGAGGAGCTAGGGCAAGCTATTTCAGGCCAATAAAAGGTGCTTATAAGTGATTACTTGTTAGGTAAGCTATGTATAACTCTTACCTTCCATTCTACACAAATTTCTCTAAAAATGACTTATAGGGAAATTGGATGGGTGGAATTTGAGGGTTTAATTCATGCCCAGAAGTTAAATTAGAGTTTTGTGACTAGTTTAAAGCTGAACGATAGAGCTTTGAACCCGTAGGCTCAATTTGGCCCTTAGAGAGAGAAAAGTTAGGGTAGGTATTATGTTTGAGTGAAATAAGACTTATTGAGGTGATGTAAAGTAGTAATTAGATAATAATGGATTTAGAATGGATAAATGGAAAAGAGTTTATGGATAAATATAGCCCTAAGTAGTAAATATAAGTTTTTGGTCAAAATGGACCAAATGACTAAAATGTATCAAATGTGTTTAGATTGACATATTGGACGTGTGAGTAGAGAAAGGAAGCTTGAGATAAGCTATTATGGTAGTTGAAATCTATAGGTAACCTTTCTAGTGATAGAAAGGTTGAGGCAACCAAATAACTTTCTTTGTTTAACCGTTTATTGTAACTGTGTGTGAGTATGCTATGTAGTGTATGAATTGGTTTCAACTAAGCATGATTTATAGCATTGTGTGAATGTTGCATGAGAAAGTTTTGATTGAAATAAAGCATTGAAATGGGTGTTTTCAAATGGTGCGTTAATATATATATATATATATTATATGAGAAAATGTATAAAATGGTAAATGGGAACCTTAAATGGTTCGAAAAGCATGATCATAGGGGTGGGAGTTCACTTGAGTGGAGGTGGTGATAAAGACCATATAGCAAGGTTTCTTTAGTACCTAATAAGGTGCGACGTTGGAAACAATTCTCCTTAAATGCCTTATCAAGTACAATGTTAGATAAGATCTCCTTAGTGCCTATCAAAGTATGATGTTGGAGAAGTAAGACTCCTTAGTATATTAGGGGAAATCATAGTCTGTATGTGCACTAGAAGATCTTTGGCCACATGATTCTACCACTACAGGTGAGCTCAAGCTAATGAGAGTGTACATTAGTCTAAGGTGAGCCTATGGTTTTGTGTTGAGATGATTTAGAGGTTCGTTCAATAGTGATCATGCTATATCATACTATATGATGCTATGAGATGATATGAGATTTCATGGAATGTTATATATGAGAAAGTGGTGAAATATGGAGCATTGATGTAACCTAAGTGAATATGTGATATATATTATGTTAATGAGGTTTTAAATGTTATAATATGCTTTACTTCCATATTGTTGCATGTGATAGTCAATAGGGGTGAGTTATTATGTTACTAAGATTTTTATCTCACCCCTATGGTTAAATATTTATAAGACCGAGCAGTGATTAAGGTGAGGAAAGAGAGTCTAGACCGGCTTAAGTTGTGAAACTATGTATACTCGGAGTTGTGTAATGAATAGAACTAAAAATATTGTGTATATATGTGTAAATGAGTTGCCATAGGATTACATGCATGATTTGAGTAGTTATTTTGTGGAATCTTAGCCAATTATATGTATTTGTGATGAAATGAATCAAGGGGCTATGATTTGAGTATATATGTGTTGACATTGTTGTGATTGTTGGTGAATCTTAAGCCCACATGAGAAATTATGATGAAATGAGTAATTTGGGGCTAAGATTGTATTGTAAATGTGATTATATGTGTATATGTTAGGAAAAAGGCCAAGTAGCCTATGTTATACTAAGTGATAGCAAGTTATGCAAGTTTGTGAAAGTGTGAAAATTGGCCGTAGGAGGGTTAAATTTCAATATACGTGTGTGATTGAGATATATTGTGGTCAATTAGGTGTATTATGTCTTTTTGGACTTGATTTAAGGCCTTGTGTGGTCTAATAAGAGAAAGGGATCGATTTGAATGCTTCGGTGCACAAGTTTTTCAAAAAAAGTAGCTTTTGTACTCGAGTGTCCAAATTTTATTCAGACTGTTAGATCATGTCCAAACTTACCTCATTAGCTAGACAACAAGTTAAGCCTCATGTGGGTGTTTGAATCACTCTGATTGGATATCATATGTGAAAATGATGTATACTAGAATTTCATCATTTTTACTGTCAAAATAACAACAGAAATTCAGATAGGCTCACCGTGGTGCATGGTGACACATATTGCAGCATATGACACAGAAAGGTTGAGCATATGGCTCTGTGCCACATGCTGTGGCGTGCAATATGCATGCCGTATTGCATAAACCAAATCCCAACTTGATTTTGTGATGGAAATGCATGCAATTGAGATAGGAATGCATATGGTTTGTGTCTACTACGGATTAGATAAAGATATGACTATCTTTTGCTATGTATTGCTTTGATTGTATTGTGATTTTTGATGATTTTGTAAATTAAGTCTTGGGCTTAAGCTTTTTAAACAATATATTTGATTACTGATTGTTGTGAGTGATGTGGTAACACCATAATCTTCTCCTGTATATGGAGGATATAGAAGGAGGTTACATTTGATAGGTGGAGTCTCGAAGAGGCCTGGATATAGTACTGGCAGCTCTAACTCATCTAGTAGAAAGGGATTTGTCAGAGGATCTCAATCTCAATCTGTGTGGAAGGGGTTAATACAGAGAATTGGGGGTGTGAGAAATTGGCCTCCAAAGTCTTTAAGGCAAGCGTCGAATGTTCCAACGTCAACCTTGAGTACTGGAAAGTCACCCCAGTATAACATTTGAGGTAGATCTTATTCAAGAAGATGTTGCACTTTCTTAAAATATGGCAAGTCAGGTCACTTGTAGAGTTGAGGGAACTGAGCAGCGTTCCACTATTCCTAATTGAGTGTTTGCAGTCACGTAGGAAGAAGCCAGAGCATCTCTGAACCTAATTAGAGGTATAATTTCTATTTGTGGTCACCAAGTAGAGGCGTTATTTGATTCTAGTACTGCACATTATTGTGTTCGAGGAGTATGTGGATTGTTTGCATTTGTCATTAAAAGAGTTACATGTGCTTATTAGAGTAATGACACCTTCTGAAATGTCTAGTATTATTAGTAGAGCATCTTAGGGCCACAGATTTAATTTAAGGATAAAATTTCCAAGATAAATTTGATCTGTATTCTTATGAGAGGAATAAATATAATTATTAGCATAGATTGGCTAGCAACAAACGGTGCTATGCTTGATTATGCTAGAAAGATGGTTTCACTACCAATGTGGTAGCAGCAATGGATTCTTCAAAGTAGGTCAAGTTCTTATCAGTAGTTAGTGTCCAAAAGTAAAGGATGTGAGGTGTATATAGTATTCTTTTCTCCCAATATTATATATGATGGACTTGAGAAGATCATAGTCATAAGGGAGTTCCCTAAGGTATTTTTAAATAAACTGATTGGATTACCTCCTGAAAGGAAAGTAAAGTTCTCAATTAATTTAGTTCTTGAAACTGAACCAATATTGAAGGCCCTGTATAGAATATTACCATTAGAGTTGGCTAAGCTAAAGAAACAAATTGAAGAATTGTTAAATAAAAGGTTTATTAAACTGAGTGTGTCAGCCTGAGGGTTGCCACTATTGTTTGTGAGGAAGAAAGACAGTAGTCTGTGTCTTCGCATTGATCATCGACAGTTGAATAAGATAGTTATAA